>NC_051179.1:45314369-45369369 GCF_013339695.2 Rhipicephalus sanguineus | reverse complement strand
CTATTTCTTATGCCCGGCCATCTTTCTCATTCGTCTCAACTCCTTTTGAATGGCACACACGTGGAGGAGAGAAGCCTTTGATGACGATATAAAACGCGCGTGCATGAATGCATGCATATGTACACACGTCTTTGAAGGGCGTTCGTTTCGCATCTGTGTCTGTATGGTACGTCTTAAAGACTCGCGGTCGGCGTTTGTTTGTTAACGAACCGAATTGAAACTTTTAGCTCAATCAAGACGACCGCGACACTGACTCGAGATGGCACTAATTAAAGTTGGTTCGGCCGCGCTGAATTTCGGCCCCAAACTTCTTCGGGACGAGTGGCGCGCGTCGAGGTAGGAAAGGAGTTCCGTAATACAGAAACGCTCAATTGAGAGTACAGGCTGTACCCATTGTTCGCATTTACTCATCCAAGCTCTCCACGCGCGCGTCACTGCCCTCTTCAGCTTCTGTAGCAGGTGTTCGTCGCGGCATTATTAAGTAATTAAGAACTGCCGCAGACGAGGCTGTGTATTTAGCAACTAAAGATAATACGAAGACCAAAAAAATATCGAGCGAGCTGCGCACTAGTGGTGTGAAGACTGAGGAAACAGCCTCACCCTCAGTTCCCTCTTCCACCCGTTGATATACTATACTATGCATGACTATGTTATGTTTTACTCTCTCCCCTCCTCCTTTCTCTCCTCCTCACCCGCAGTTCCTTCCCCCCCCGCCTTTGCTACACCATACTATACAAGGCTATGCTATGCTTCCTCTCTTTCTGTTTCTTTATATCTCTTTCTTGTATCTCTCTCTCTCTATGTCTTCCTCTTTCTTTCGTTGTCTCTCTTTCTCTGTGCGTTCTTCTTTCTTTCTCTCTCTCTCTTCTAGTTCTCTCGCCCATAGCAACGCAATCATATGGTTCTCTTTCCATGCAAAGCCAGGTAGAGCTGTGCCAAGTGGTTGCTAGGCAACGCGCGTTTCTACACGGAGAACGAACAGCTTAAACAGCACCGCTCTTAAAATGTGAGCCATTCCATTCTGTGGAAATGAATGATAAGCAAAGTTCTTTAGCACAGGACACAGAGGCGACACAGAATTTCGAACCATAGCCGATCACACAGACTGCAACTAGTAAATCCGAAATGCCTGTCCAGAACGTTCATTTCAAATTTAGCGCATGCTCCTTTAAAGTTTTGAATTATGAGCAGCGCGGTACTCGCGTCGTTTTGCCGCGTTCTCTGTTTCGCGACATCGGTCGTTTTGTGCAGCTTACCGCTTGGCGTTTCGTGCGCGATGGTAACGGGTGCTTACTGCCTGTGTGTTCCCTTCATCGTATTTAGTGGACTGGTGGGTGAGCGGTGGGGTTTGCCCAATTTGTGTGGCACATAGGTTTTTGTTGACGGACAGGACAAATTCACGGATCCCAACCCATATGCGGCTTCGCTTTAAAAAGTCGAAGCACGGGAATTCGGTGATTATCCTAAAACCCCATATCCGGAATGTCGAATACAGCTGGTTACGCCGGGTGTGCTTTAATCGCCTGGATTTTCGGTATGCAAACAGTTCCTTTGGCGCTTCATCTTTCTGTATGTGTGTCCTCACGTATGTCTATTCTTCATGAAAAATATTTATTGAACACTTTTATTGCGATAGCAATTATATGGACAGTCTCAACGGGTTTTCGCCGTCGCCGTCATCTCCCGTATGAAGTCCAAATTAATAAGATCCGCCCGCGCATCGTATGTTAACGTGTGTCTACCGTGTGTCTCGTATGTCTACCGTGGGTAAAAGCGCGCGAGCGGGAGCGACGAACGCGGCTGAAGCAGATATCAAACGAGCCGGCCCATTTACGTCACTCGGAGGGTGCATGCGATAAAATCACCCCGCTCTGGAGGCCTGCCGTCGAAGCAGACAGGAAACGCCCCGCCCGTCTTTAACGAGCATGAAAAGACGCGAGAGGGGGGGGGGTGTCGCGCGAGCAGCAACTTTAACTTTGAATGCTACCTCGACAGCCATCACAGCGGGCTGCTCGTATACCCTTCTACGTGCTGCGCTCTCAACGCGAAGTGACTATGCGGAGAGCATCTCTCCCTGGAGCGGCCGTATTCTCTTACACCAGCGTTTTGCAGTTACGCGAAATCGGATACAAAACAGTTAGCTGCCAGCCTCAATTCGTATAACACTACAAGTTCTTGCTATCGCATTCATTGCTTCGCCCTTGCGGTGAAACTGTGACGTTTTTTTCAAAGCGAAAGCGCCTTACATGCCTCATCAAACACGAAAAGTGACCGTCGGCATCAACACGAGGGATGCATACGTCATCGTGACGTCGCAGATCGCCAGAAGTTGTGAGGTCATCATCAGGTTAGAGGGACGTACGTCACATAACCAAATAACGTACCGTCATATGATGACGTCATCTCATGACATCGACGCTTGGTCATAGTGGGCCGATCCCGGAGGCACGTGACGTACAGAAAGCTTGTATTGCCTTCGATCCCAGAGACAGTGCAAAACCACGCTAGTGCACAAAGCTTTCGAGGGCGGTGGGATCAATGCAACTGGCTGCCAAGAAAAAGAATATGGCTTTCGCTTTCGTGTAAGGGCCAATGCCCTGCATTGGGTATGTGCCGTGCTCAAAGGACAATGAAAGCAACGACGAAACACGGCTAGATGGCACGATGAGTAGAAGCACGTCGCTGTTGTCGAGGCTATGTGCAGCTCGCACATGCATTTCAAGTGGCGAGAATACTTTATTAAATCATTCCTAACTATCACATATACCGCTTTTAAAGCGTACTGCTTATTCTTTTTTTTTTTCTTATCGTGAACACGAGCACACTGTGAACGAGAGGTCATGTTCGCGTTGTTTTCGCTTCCGTTGCTCAATGGCTATCGAATTTACGGGTGCGCGTTTTTAGAAAACGTGTTTGACGATTCATACTAACATCGTAACATGTACTACTCCACTACGGGTGTGGGTCGAACGAAAACGAAGAACGCAGTTCCCGATGTGATCACACTCACTGACGAGAAGCACGCGCTCTTGCTATGTCGCATGACCTCCATGGATGCCCAGACACATACGAAAATCTTCCGCTTATGTCCCACGAGCCTTAAAGCATACTAAAACAGAACAGAAACAGCACGTACGGAAAACATACGCTGATTATCTTTAAAACAATTGTTCATCTTCTACGAAAAACGGAGATCCCGTTTTTTTTTTTCTTTGTTGAATATCTGCTCCTGCCTGCGTGCGCTTTTATAGCGCGCCAAGTTATGGCATAGAGAAAGCGTAGAAATCCCAAGCGAAGCTTGGCGTGGACGCAAGGAGGCGTGGACGTGACGTTCTGCTTCTTTCTTTCTTTCTTTCTTTCTTTCTTTCTTTCTTTCTTTCTTTCTTTCTTTCTTTCTTTCTTTCTTTCTTTCTTTCTTTCTTTCTTTCTTTCTTTCTTCTTTCTTCTTTCTTTCTTTCTTTCTTTCTTTCTTTCTTTCTTTCTTTCTTTCTTTCTTTTCTTTCTTCTTCTTTCTTTCTTTCTTTCTTTCTTTCTTTCTTTCTTTCTTTCTTTCTTTCTTTCTTTCTTTCTAGGTAGCGGCTGTCCACGGAACGCTGTTTTCGGGCGTCACACTGACGTAAGCGGCGATCTAGGTTTTGGCGCGAGATTCGGGAAATGAAAGAGGGGTTGGATTTATAACTTTCAGCAGTAATATTCAAGCTATGTCTTTCTGGTTAAACGCCTCCTCTATTTTTTCAATGCCAGCCAGATGCGCCCGATACAGCCGGTTTGAGCACTTTATCACCCGGTTAAGCCAGCTTCCTGTCATTCTGTCCGATAACAAAAGATGCACGACCTTTCTGAGGCGCCGGGTGAGGCGTGATGGACTTCCACATTTAGATGTTTCTGCTGTTTTGCGAGTTTCTTATCTTTTAAGCTCCTCTTCATTTGCTTATTTCTGACACGCAAATTTAATTGCTGCGGCTGTCATAGTAAACAACTTGTGAATGAGCGAACACCTGTCGTTTCTCTTATTTATATTTCGCTGCCTTTTTTCACGCTTTCGAATATTTGCCCTGCGTATTTATTTATTTACTTTTTTTAAAAATACCTTACAGGCCCGAAGACATTCAGTAAGGGGGGTTACAATGAAATCAGAAGTAAACTTGTAAGGAACAGTGTTACAATGCAAGCTAATAACAACAATAAAGAAAAATAGCGCAGCGAAATTAACAATCCAGTGCGTTAGCGAAATCCAACAGCGCATCCAACAGCGACTACAGCACTTAACGACAAGCAAATGCAACACTTGGTAAAAAGAAACAAAATTTGAAAGTGAAACGATAGAAGAATCTTACGAAGCTATTGTAGGAAAATGCACCTCAATTTTGCGTGGAAACATGTTAGGGTTAGGGTGATATCATCAGGAAGGTCATTCCACGTGCGGATGGCTTGCGCTGTATACAGAGTACCGCGCGTTTTGGTTTGGTTCTCACAATCTATCGTAACGCCTTAGCGTGGGATGTCACTGAGGCTTACACACCGAACGTGCATGTGCAGTCGGCGTCAAAAGTTTAGAGACCACTAGACCTGACATAAGCTCGAATTTCGCGGTAATTTGCGTACTGTATTCGGTCGAACTGCACAGTACTTGTTTTAGCGGGTTTTAGAACAGGCCGGAAATCTAAATTCGGGGCTGTCTGCCGAAGCAGCGGGAATATTCAGCTTTTTCTTGCGTCTCGAGGTCTCTAAACTTTTGATGCTGAAACGATGGGTATGGGGATGATTATATGAATGACATAGGGATAATATTCGAGCGGTGAATGTAGTAAAGCGTGACTTCTTTTTATTATTATTGAACTTATTTGTTTGATAACGTACAAGTTACCTTCATTCTTCTCATCTTCCTTTTGTGACAAACCACCGCGTCCTCGGCGTCGCATATCTTCATATATACGCAAACTCGATCGTGAGCGCTTGTTTGGTTGTTTGTTTCCTGGAAGAACGGCACAATTACCTACCACGGGGGATCGGCCACGAAACGTGCGGCAGTAGTATTTGTCAAAAAAAAAAGAAATAAAAGGGGGGGGGGGATATGCGAAAAGGGTAATTTATAGGGAAGCAAAAATATTTGCGGTAATTTTGGTTTCTTTATGAAGTGCTAATTAAACCACTGTTAAATGATATAAATAAATATATAAATACAGACAAGATAAGATAAATAAATAACTGATAATATATAGATGTACTTATAATATTAACATGGCAGTCTATTTGTTTCTTTTATATAATTAAATGCGACATCATACATGGCCCCGTTGCAGTGCCCCAGTGCCGACACCCCCGTGTTGGCGCAACGACATGAACATCGCCGCCATCGTTTTTTACTAGAAGCACATATTTTAAGCTATACGCTTAGCCCTATCAACGACAAACATTTTGTCGCTTGGTGCGTAGCATTGGTTAAATGACTGCTAATACTGGCTGTTGTTGGCTAACGTCAGCAATAATTAAGCTGTTTAAAAGCAAAACTATTTTCAATCTCAACTCAGCAGTTGAGCTATCCGTCAAATTTGTTGTGTGTCCTTTTAACAGCGAAGCTGATTAGCAAATCTTTCCTTGTGAGTCGATCGCAGAAAACTATCATCATCCTAACGGGTATGTGCCACTGTACGGCTACCCGAGAATGAGTACAGAGAGACAGAAAACGAAAGAGAGAGAAAAATACAGAGAGACAGAAAGAAAAATATAAATAAAGAGAAAGAGAAAATTTCTTGCCGAAAAAAGTTTTCACGAAGCCGGATTCGAATCCGCGTACCCTCGATCCGAAGGCGAGCGTCCTAACCACTCGGGTGTCCAGGCACGCAGGCAGAGCAGAGCATATATCCTTGGAAAGGGAAGTAAGCGTGAGGAGGAGAGATGTGATGGTGAGGAGGAGGGAAAGGAGGAGGGGAGAGAGTAAAGCGTAGCACAGAAAGAATGAAAAAGAGAGGAACAGAGAGAAAGACATGCGGAAAGAAAAAGGCAAAACATCAACGAAAGAGAGAGGAAATAGAGAGAGAGAAAAAAAGAAAGAAAGAAGAAGCAAGCATCGTGTTTTCTAGCGACCAGATACCACACCACCTAGCGAAGCCACGCATGCGCAGTAGCTAAGCCACGCCTACCGTCGGAGACATCGCGCGCAACCTCCGCTCTATCGTGCATAGCCTGTCTGCGTACTCCCGAGGAGGAAGCCCCGCATCTCGAAGCTAGACGTGTCCGTCGAAGGGGAGTACGAGCGGCGATGGATCCGTGCTTCGCCGTGCCAAGCTTTCCACGACTTAGTGCAAACTGCCCGCAATTTTTTTTGATGGATCCATTCCAACCGTTGTTATAGGTCATTTGCATGATTTTCTTTTTCATTACTTGATATTGTTCCCTCAGCCCTTTCGTTGTGCGCAATTTTCGTATACTTCCATGGCTTATTATTTCGCTCGTGGGTATGAGCCAGGTACTCATGAAACAACAACGGCAACAACATCACAATAATCATCATCACCACCTTGTTTCACGGCTAAAATAACTCTTCGTCCTAATTGACATTGTAACCTCTAGTAGCACTAACAAAATTTAAGAACATATATGATCCGCCCGACTCTTGGCCGATCCCCCTGAGTGGGTAGGTGCCAATCATCCTAGTAGTATCATCATCGTCATCACCCGCGTCCCCGAGCCGCTGTCCGTTGTGCAGCCAGCGTCGCGTCGTCAGATATGTCGACCAGCCCCCGCGGCACCAGCCGCAGTGGCAGCGGAGGCAGCGCCGGTCCAGGCAGCCGTCGTACTCACTTTCGAGAGTCCCAGCAGGCTCCGCAGGTACAGACGACTCACGCTTCGCTAGCGTACCATACACCGTGTCGCCGCATGGACCGAATTAATTGCGCCCAAGACTGTGCCGTTGTTTTCTGTGCTTGTTTTAATCGTGCCGAGGATTTCGTAGCATGCATATTTCAGTGACCCGTCATACGCGATAAGTCCGGCGCCGGCGAACGTAAAGAAATGCGGCCCTCCAAGGTGCACCGTTCACATGCGCCGTTTTCCAATAATCGATGTCGTCTCGATCGTGAGCTTGTCGGCGATCAACCGTTTCTGATACGGCAATCTGATCTTTTATCGAGGTGACTTGTTATTTCACATCGCACATTTCAATGTTGCCTGGATATGAATGCACGACAGTCGTTTTTACCTTTAGCAACTGAAGTGTTGCGCTGCTGGGACCTTCCTGTGGGGGAAGGTCCCATTTCCGGCATGGAAGGAAACAGTTACGACGGAGCATTGCGCAATGCGATAGCAAAAAATTACACATCTCCCCTTACGGGCAACCATGGTGGGATGCGAAAGCATCGTGAGGGGTGCGCATCGAGTTTCCGTTTTCTCTTATGTGATTTATGAGACGGTGGTTGTCGAGGCGTTTGAATTACCGCTTGCCGACGCTGACGTTTACGTTCGACTTCCCGCGCCTTCCTCTGCTCCGCGGAGGTGGCGCTGCCGCTGCAACTAACGCCGACATTGACGTTGTTCATCGCGTTTCGCGCACAGTTGCACAGAGAGAGAATGACGGAAGTACAGCGAACGCCCGCTTTCGCAGCCTCGCAGCTTCGAGATTCGCTTGCCGGCGTTGCCGTTTACGTTCAGCTTCGCGAGCGTCCATAGCGCCGTTGCGAAGGAGAGTGCAGCGGGAGCGAGCGAGCGCCGCATTATATACGAGCGCACAGCTGTGGCGGAGAGAAAGAAACGGGAGAGGAGAAACGAAGCGGAGGCAGCGCTCACGCCACGTGCTCCGCCCCACCTCCTCGCGCTCACGCGAGGAGAGGGAGGAGAGTTGGCGCATGCGCAGTATGGGTGCGGACGCCGCAGAACGGACACTGCCCCGAGCATAAGATGCTTTCGCATCTAAAAAAAGAAACAAAGAAAGCGAGAGAAAGGTAGTACGTCAGTCACGCAGACGCAAAGCTTCGCTTGGCCCCATTTTCCCGATAGGGCAAGGGCTCCTGACTTTTTGTTTTACTAACAGGAGGACTCGGTTAGTTCGTTTTGCAGTCTAACTCTGTAGCTTAGCGCTCGTCTTGCTCTGTTTTTGTTGTTCTTCGTTGTATGTTTCTACTTCGCTCTAAGCCAGCATATAAATGTTAAGGCACGTTGCCGGGCTAGTTGGTTAGGGTTCATAATTCGTACGGCGTAGCGCACCACGACAGGGACAGAGAAGAGGGCCGCACACACATAGCGCTGTGTGTGTGCGTCCCTCTTCTCTGTCCCTGTCGTGGTGCGCTACGCCGTACGAATTATGAATATAAATGTTGTTTGTGTTAACAGTGCGTTGCCTGGCAACGCCTATTTTCCCGGACCACGTTCATAAACATTCGGTGTGGGACTTTCATTGCTATAAAGCACGAGCATTTTTCAGCCTTGCAAATCACAATTAGTCGAGTATATATGTATGACGTTCTACTATTGAGCGCAAGGTCAGAGGTTCGCGTCCCATTTGTATTCCAATGCGGGCAGAATGCAAGAACTTTCGTGTACCTGCCACTAGCTAGACGTGATGTGTAGCTACCACTAGATACACATCATGATGCGCGTTGTAGACGTGGAATCCGTATTAATTTTGACTCCCTGGGTTTCTTTAATGGGCACCTATGAATCTAAGCACACCGATAATTGTTTGCCTTTCGCACCCAGTGAAGTGCGGCCGCTGTGGCAGGAAATCGAACCCGCGTCCTTAGGCGTGGTCTGTGGTAGCGCAGGGCACACCGAGGGACATGTACGACAGCCTTCTGAGCGACGTCAACAAGCGGGAGACGTCCAAGAGCAAGCCGTCCATCGCGTTCACCGCGCCCCACGACAACATGGACTCGCCGTTCAGCTCGCTCGAAGAGTTCAGGGACTTCATGTACAGCTACTACACCGAGGGACAGTCCATGATCACGCACATGCGCGACCGCGTGCCCCGGGACCTGCCCGAAGTCGCGCAGCTCCTGGAGGCCTCCTTCAAGAGGTATGGACGCGATCGACAACACGAATGAGAAGGTGCTCCACCAACGTGCGCGCCCAGCAGAACAAAAACTCACAGGGTCCATCATGTATTCGCCTAAGACTACTCGAAGGCGAAAGCAATCTTCTTCACAGTCGATGAGAGAGCATTTGCTCTCTTCTCCTCCTCCCCTTTTGTGATTGGGGAAGAGTGGGCAATGCGAACGAATATACGCTGCTAATTAAGGAATGCAGTTGCTATGCCGACAAAGACAAACGCTCTTGCAGAAACTTAGCTCTAGCGACATTTCCTGTTCGACGATTTCTCATCGGATATCTCAGTCAGACTTTAAGGGGGCCTTGAACCACCCGTCGGTCTTGAGAAAACACATCCGGCGGATAACAGACACTGCTGTGATCTGATCGGCCAAATCTTGCACTCATGCGCGGCAAGGATAGTTTACGACTTAGCGCGTTCTCAGGCGCCCTCTCTTCATGCAGAGGGCTGTGCTCACTCTCTTCGGAGCTGCCGACGCCTGCTGTTTGACAAAGAGCAACAGACAGCACGCTATTGGCCAAGAGCCGACACAAATTAAGTTAGGCGTTTGGATAAGATTCGCTTCATGCCACGGGGTGCCGCCCCGTGCCGGAGCCGCAATAGTCTGCTAGCATTACACAGTGAGCCACTTTCGCACACAGGAATCACAACGGGAGAAAGCGACCGCGTTTCATCACGCACGTTGAAGGTCATGGCACGCGCTGACGTAACTTCTTTCCCCCTTCCATCCCTCCCTGTGTAGCTTACAGCGCGCTCGTCGGGATGAGAGAAGAGAGAAAACGCTTGAAGCGTGCGATCAATTCCTGTAACTCCGCTCGTTCTTGACGGATTCTAGAAATGTTTGCGGCAATCGACTCGTGAGGCAACTAACCCCGTTACCGAGGTCAGTCTATGATTACTTGGAAAAGTGGTTCATGACCCCTTTAAAAAAACTAACTTTTCCGCATTAATGCGGGAGCGGGCACTCAAATATGGGCAGGTTATTAGATTCAAGACGCCATACCTTAACGCGTGAGGGTGTGAGGCAGAGTCCTGGAAACGTTGTGTATAGAACAGTGAGACGTATAAAGAGGCGCATGACGCCCGCGCGCGCGCTCGCACAAACGCACACAGGTACGTGATGCTGAAACTCGAGCTGGACTGCTACTTCTCGACGGTGGTGAACTACAGCGCGGAGCGGATCTCGAAGGACGACTTGCGCTACTGGCCAAACTACGTCCTCAAGAACATGGACGAGAACATGAGCTGGATCATGGAGCTCATCCGGCGACGGCCAAGCCTGTCCGAGTTCTACAACGACACCCTGGAACAGCTCAAGCTGCTCCTCTACCAGATGCGAGCGGCCACCCAGCTGTACGACTGGCAGTCCTTCTAGCCAATCGGCTCGGCCGGCCCCGTGACGTCACGAACCACGCCGCGCCCTTAGCGCCCCCTGGTTTCGACCGTCGAGATCAAAGTGACGCAATAAACGCTTTATTGGGGCAAGCTTCATGCGCTGGTTCTTTGACATGTGGTGTCGAAAAACCGGCCATCGGTGAGTTACGAACCCACATCTTCGGATTCTGCGTGCGCTGCTCTTTTACGATTGAGCTGTACTGCGGTGCCGCTTTCTCATCTGTGGTAGTACCAGTTCACTTTATTTTGGGTACTCCAGTGTGCTGCAGCCGTGGGAGCGCTGGCCATACACCGCCTTACGGGCTAAATAATAATAATAATAATAAATAATATAATAATAATAATAATACTATAATATAATAATAATAATAATAATAATAATAATGATGAGATGATGATGATGATGATGACGACGATGACAAGAAGAAGAATGTACATAACAGATAAAAAGGGGTCTTCACAGACACGGCCGCAGCATCTTCAACGGCCGTGTCACAGGTATATGTTATTTTACAGCAGGGTGTCGGAACGAAATGTTTTTCGTTTTGGTTTTAGTTTCGTTCCACCGCAAAAAGTTCCGTTCCGTTTCTGTTCCGGAACGAAAAAAAAATGTTCCGAAACGGTTCGTAACGGTTTCTTTTATGCAAAAATTTGAAGTTAAGGTAATCATAAAAAAAACGCCAGGCCTGCGCTGAAACCGCAGCACAGTCACAGCGAAAGCTGGAAGAGCGGCGTTTCTAGAGGCCGTTAAGCTCTCTTGGGGCTACAATACAAGCACACTAGAAAGGTACCCACTACGTCATAAATCACAATTTTTGTGAAGTTGGGAAGCACCTACTAAGCTATTATTCGTCATTCTGCGGAGAAGCGAGGCACCAGCTACACGTCTTTAAGGCATTATGTGCACTTTGTTGACGCGACGACTGATGACGACGAAGATTTATGGCTCGGCCCTTTGTAATGGGTTGGAATCTTTAAACGGCCCACCAGTTATGTAATTTGCATTGGGTGACGCCCGGTCGCTATTTCCCTCTCCCGTCATGCTGTATAACATACGTTGACGTGGGAGAGAGACGGAGGGGGGCGAAGAACTTTACTGAGACCCCGATGAAATGGATCATGCGCTTATGGGCTTCCTTGGCAACCAATACAAGTGCACTTGCGAGGAACCCACTACGCTATAAATCATTGTAATTTTACTGAGACCCCGAGGAAGTGGATCATGAGCTTATGGGCTTCCTTGGCAACCAACACAAGTGCACTAGCGAGGAACCCACTACGCTATAAATCATTGTAATTTTTGAGAAGTAGGGCAGCAGGCACTGTGCCATTTTTCGCCATTCTAAGGAGAGCGTCGGTACCTGCTTAACGCATGTAAGGCATTTTGCGCACTTTGTTGATGATGTGCCTGATGACGATGAAGAATTATGGCATAGCCCTTCGTAATGGGTTGGAAGCATTCAACAACCTACTCGTTGCGCAATTCGCGTTGTGTGACGCCTGATTACAGAATTCGCGTTGTGCGACGCTTGGTGCTTATTTTTACTCTTCTACCACGCTATATTGCATATGCTAATGTAGTTCCTTCCCGACATGAAGCCTGTATAGGGCCTTTTCGCAAAGCAGTTTCAAGCACCGGCATGGCTCAGAGGTTGAATACTGGGCTCCCACGCAGAGGGCCCAGGTTCGAACCTCGTTCCATCCTGGAATTTTTTTCTTATTTCGTTTTTTTTTTTCTTATTTCGAGCGATACTGGTTACGGACACCGGCGGCGGCGGCGGCGGCGGCGGACAACTACGGCGCCAAAAACGGCCGGTGAAATGATCTCATAACAGCTTTCGCTGTAAAAACATTGGATTTGTGATGCAGTTACTTGCCCTCCTTTTTAGAAAGCGGGACAAGGGCGAAACACGTTGTTCAGAGGAGCGGAAGTAACTGTACCACGAATTCCTACCAACCAGCACAAACCAGTATTATTTCAAAGTCGTAGTATTTATTTTCTCAAAAGACGAACATGAATTTGTTTAGTGGGCTCAATGCTTTTGTGTGAAGGGAGTGAGCACGATCTCAGAAGCAGCACGTCATTGAGAGTACTCTCTGATGTGCGACACCGCTGTTCCGATAAAAAGATCGCAAGGGCTGCGCGTAACACGCATCACAGTCTGTAAAAACTGCGCGAAAAACGTGGACAAATGGAGAAACGGACGACACAAGCGCGAAACAATACGCTTGTGTCGTCCGTTTCTCCATTTGTCCACGTTTTTCGCGCAGTTTTTACAGAATGCATTACCAACTCGCCCAACGGTCTGTTCTTTTAAGCATCACAGTCACAGCGAAAGCTGGAAGAGCGGACTTTGTAGAGCCCGTTGTAGAGTCTCTTGGGGCAACTAATACAATTACACATGCAATGTACACACTACGCCATAAATCATCGCAATTTTTCTGAAGTAACGAAGTTCCCGCTAGGCCATTTTTCATCATTCTTCGGAGAATCGTGGTACCCGCTACACATCTGTAAGACATTATGTGCACTTTGTGCTGTGGCTGATGATGATGAAGAATTATGGCCGAGCAATTTGCAGTGGGTGGGAAGCAGTGTTACGGAATGGGCGCCTCCAATCCATTCCAATTCCATTCCGGGGAATTAGAGCTTGCCGCAATTCCATTCCTTTCAATTCCTCGGAATGAAAGAACTTAGCCCATTCCCACTCCAGGAATGGCCGGGCAGTTCAATTCCATTCCTGCAATTCTTGATAGTTTGAAAGGCATCTTGATAGTTTTATCGAGTTAAGAATGAACGCCCCATAGAGCTGATGTCATCAGATGCATTATGAACTGCAAAAGTACGCAAAACACGTTACCAAGGTCGAGGGATAGTAGCTTGGCGGCATATCTCGTGCAGTAAAACCATCCTACTAATTCCCATAGGGACAGTTCTCCCGCTACTTAGAGTATTTGCATGGTGAGCATGTTCGAACGAATGGTGGTGTTTTAATATTAAGCTTAAATGTGTTAATGCTAAAATGACGACATAGCGTATTTTTATGCTGACAAAAGTAGTATTCAAGAAGACTACGCAGTTTTGTCACACGTCTAGAGCGGTCGTGATTATGGAGAGACTGAGATTTGGTTAATGGGGAACAGAACCCTGTAGATCTGCTGGTATTAGTTGGAACAGTGCACTGCTAGGGCACCTTGTGCCTTTGCATCGAATACGCAACACTGGGCCGCACTGCTCGTCAGCACTCACGCTTGACAAGCGCGCCTCGCAAGCATGGATGGGGTGAGGAGAATTTTTTGTGCTAGCCTGTGCGCAGGTATGCAATGCCTTCCTTGTAGCAAAGGTTATTTACGTGTGTAAGGTACTAAACTGCTCGTGAGATAAAGGTCAGGCTGTGCATAGAATATTCGCCACTTTCGTGTGGGGGTATCAATGGGAACCAGCGCGCAGGGGTAATTTGTTTCTCCCTTCGATATCTGCTGGGATAATGCATTTGTTTGTACACTAACTTATGCATCGGTTTGTAGCAGGCGCGTTGCTTATAAATGTACCGTGCTTGTAATCAGCCAAGCCATTTTAGCAATGATGCTTTATTGTTAATTTCGAGGCTCTGACTTACTATTGTTTGAAGTTTCAAAAACAGCACGTAGACCAAAACGTGCTCTATTTTCGGAAAAAGACGTAATTCCATTCCCATTCCATTCCTTCAAGCGTTGTCCCCATTTCGTTCCCGGGGTCGCGAAAATGTGGAATGATTCCAGAGTCATCCCAATTCTGGTGGGACAACTCCGCAACACTGGCGGCAAGCATTAAACTACACACTCTTTGCGCTATTAGCATTGTGTGATGACTGGTTGTTATTTTACTCTTCTGCCACGTTATATTACATATGTTAACACGAATCACTGCCCGACATGACGCCTGTATAGAGTATTTTTCCGAAGGAGTTACAAGCACCGGCATGGCACTGTGGTGGAAGACCCGACTGCCACACAGAGGGCGCGGGTTAAACTCCCATCCGATCCTAGAAATTTGTTTCTCATTTAATTTTTTCTTATATCACGCGATAGTGGTCACGGACACTGGCGGCGGCGGACAACTATGGCGCCAAAATCAGCTGTTGTGGTCTCATAACAGCTTTAACTGTAATAAACTTCAGCGCCGACAACGCCCTCTTCACTTTGGCCTGCGTGACAGGCGCGCGAAAGCCGACTTGCGTTAATATAAATATCTCTGGTTGCCACTGTTTTCGTTTTTCGCACGATTTGAACGTATATTTGCTTCGGAATACCTGCCTGAGGTACGCACTAATACTGTATTCAGAGATATGCTCACATTGCATGTGGGTAGTTGTTCCGGATTGCGAAGTTTTCTCGTGAACCGAAAAACGATTGAAAAAATTTCGGTTTCGCTCCGGAACGAAATAATCGATAAAGTTTCGGTTACGTTTTCGTTCCGGTCAAAAATATCGTTTTTTTTTTCGTTTTTCGTTTTCCGTTTTCGCTCCGTTCCGACACTCTGCTTTACAGCATAAGAGAGAGATGGGCAGAGTGATAAATATGAATAAATATGCTGAAGCCTAACTGCTGAAGCCTGACTATTATCGCCGCCATCATCTCAAGGCGATCATTGTGCGCGACGTTATCACATAAACCAGAGTATCCACTGCTTAAACGAAAGAACTGACAGTGTGCATAAACATTTTTGAAGAGAGGGAATCTAAAAGTGCACAGTTCAGCGAGACCCATTACGTTTTATTTATGCGTCTGCTTCGCAAATCCGTTTTAGAGACAGCTCTTACACAATGACCTCTTTGTGTACAACTGCAGCTGCTGCCCCTTCTATTCTTTCTTTTTTTTTCGCGCAATAGCTACCATACCATTATGCTTCGAATAGACAGCAGTGCCAGGTGTTGTTGTGCGTACGTGTACTCGGGCAGAATAGCGCGGCCTCTCTGCGTGCACTGCAGCTGATGTCGGCATAACTATCTGTGCCGGAGTTCATGGCTCAACCGTTGTCTCCACCCGTCAGTTCAAAAACCGCGCAATGACCCACCCAATTCCGAGCGGATAGCGCGCGTCCGTCAGCGTCCGCAGCCGACGCGGGCGTTTAGTATATACGGGCAGACAGTCATGGCGCTTAGGCAAGAGCGCGAATGACGTTGTAGTATATGGCCGTTGCTCGTGTGCGCGCGAAGGCATAATGCTCTGAAAGGCTCGGTGCATGCGTGGTTTCGAGAGATCGTCAGTCTTCTTTGGACCCCAATAAAGTTTGCATCATCGTCATTATCGTCAGTTTTACGCGACGCGGCACGCAGATGACAATGATGATGATGATGATGATATTCATCAACGGCCCACACCCACCCCGTGGGACTGGCCAAAATACGGATGATATAAAACGATTGGTCATGTGCAAGTTATCCTGCTGGAGAGAAATTTTAGAACAGTGAAAATACATGTACAATGGCAATTTACGAATTTAGCAACATATTCATCCTGATTGCCTGTTGTCGTCGTCGTTATTGTCATCATCGTCGTCGTCGTTGTTGTTTGAAACAACAGTGGCTCACGCGTCCACCACATACTATGACGCCCTGACGCCCCTTTCGTCTTTCCTATGGAGGCAATGTCGTCTTGGTCCTTTGCCAGCCACCTTCTGGAACAGGTTACGATGGCGACGATTTGGAATTCAACGTGTCTCGAGTTCAGGCTTTTCTTGTATAGACAGGCACTTTACACTGGTCATTTGTAGATATACCATATTTACTCGCATGCTATCAGCACTGGCTAATGTTGGCTAAATGATGACTAATGCTGACTACTGTTGGCTAACGCTGGCTATCCACTGTACTTTTTTTCATTTCGAAAGCTTGCCTTAGGCATAGCGGAGAATTGGTGCCAGAGATACGCGAACAGATCTGATTCATGCAGGAAGTCTTAAGAGTAAGCGGTGCAATGTTCCCTGTATCCAGCGATGAAGGTCGAGAGGCCCATTGGCCAGGCCTGAAACCTAGTCCACGGTAATGGCGAAACCTGGGCAAATCCACTTATAACAGCGACATTCATCTTCATTCAATCTCAGTTTAATGACTGGGTTATCTAGGCTACCAATCTTATTAGACAATACGTTAATGAGAACTAACAGACATCAATCCAAGGAGAGTATAGGGGTTGTTATTTTGTAGTCATATAAGTGTGAAGAAATTAAAGTGGAGGAAAAGACAACTTGCCGCCGGCAGGGACCGAACCTTCAACCTTAGAATAACGCGTCCGATGCTCTACCGACTGAGCTACGGCGGCAGTCGCCTCCCGTGCACTTGTACGGGAGACATCTGCCCGGAAAGGTCAGTCTCGGTCGACTCTGGCCATGCACAAACACGAACATATTCGTGGGAGGCGCGACTTGCCGATCTGTCGGACCTGGGAAGCCAGTTGGTGACCTACAGTGATACACCTGCTGCTTTATTTCATTAAAGTTTATTCTCTCTCTCTCATCAACGCCACTTCATTTATATATCTTCCCTCCCGTCCAGGTCTGTGCCTGATCGAGTTGGTGACGTGGCAGCGCCCCTGTCCGGACTCGTTGTACGCCTGCCTCTACCGGTGGGCCGGAGAAGCGGCAGCCTTTGCGGCAGGCTGGTTGTCGCTACTGCACCAGGGAGCAGCCGTAGCTTGCGTGGCGCGTCTGCAGAGCAGCGCCATCGACGCCCTCAGCGGTGGTGCATTAGCCAGGGCGTGGCAGGTGAGGCTACAGCATACCGCAGAAAAAAAAGCTTGCCCTGTCATTGGAAATCTTCAATCGCGAGCGTGGTGGAGGGCCTCTCCTTCAGAAAGCCTAACACCACCGCTGCACCATTAGCTGAACCGTTCATAAAGGTTGCGAGTTCGGCGCGAATGTGTATACGCTTGAAGTGTGAAGTATGTTTGTGGTAATGGAGAGCTGAAGCAGCTGAGTATAAAAGGCAGTACACGAATTATGTCACTGTTGTGGTTAAATCCGAAGCTTTTTACGCACGGTTCATTCAAGCAGTACACTATACATGACTATACAGAATTAATTAGTCCGATAAATGGGTGTACTAATGTCATCCACGGGAGGGGACAGTTTGGAGTCTGACGCCTGTGCACGTTGTGCATAACTGCGAATTTACAAAGAGAGGCAAGGCACATGAACCTTAGGATTTGTCGATCTAATCGAAAAGTCACAAGAATAGGACTTATTGCGGGGCGAAGTGGTTGGCATCTAAGGGATACGTGTTAGCCCCCGATCTTGTGCTTCATACTCTTTTCTTAAGCTTCTTTGTAGCGCGGCAAAGGACATGGACAGAAAAGAAGGAACATTAAATTTATGACAGTGCTGCTCGATGGCTTGGAAGGTCAATGTGGCACTGTCTATGGAGCCAGGACATGGACACCAGAAAGAAACGTACGATGACACACAGCGCTGGTGTCCATGTCCGTTGCCGTGCTACAAAGAAGCTTAAGAAATGACCCGCTACCACCAAGCCCACGTACCCACCCTTATTTCCTACAATATTTTTTTTTCTTTTTTTTTTCTTGAGCCCTTCGAAAAGTCATGCTTACACTAACGCATCTGCTATTTCCCTGTTTATCGCCCTGAATGACAGGCCCTCGGTTCTTACGACCCGGTAGCCCTGGCTCTGGGCCTGGTGGCAGCCTCTGTGGCCGCCGCACCCCGACTTCTGTCCTCGTCACGCGAACCAACGTGGCTGGGCATGGCGCTCATCGTGTTGTCGCTGCTGGCGGCGCTGTTCTTCGTCGCCATGGGATCCGTGGGTGCGACCGCTGCCCCCGGAAACTCTTGGAGCTTCGCCATGTTGGTGCTCAGCGACAGCGCACCCACGGGGGTCAGTTGAGTGCGGCAGCAGATAAACCGCGCATACTTTCCCAAATGCTAATAGCCACTCCAGATGCATCTTTGTGAAAACAGCGTATCGTGCGGTGAATGTGGGAAAGCGGCGATTCTATCGCCAAAAGTGATCATCTGAGAATGCCGCCCCCGAGTAAGAGTTAGGGGATTCAGCATGTGGATCTTCTTCCCCTAATTTCATCTCATGAAGTTTTCATGTTCCTACGAATTTTGTTTGATAACTCTCCAAAGCTCACGTATCTTAATGCACGTCAAGAAGCAGTCAGAAGATTTAGGTTCGCGTCCCATCACGCCTCGTTCAATTTTCGTACAGCTCGTATGTACTCTATGCAGTCATCAATTTTTCTCACTTCGATAATGGTTGCGATGTAAGCCACTTTACAACTTATCAAGTAAGTTAACGTCCCCGATGAATATGAACACAAATTTATAAAATTCGACGTTGCCGAGGTATAGTCCTGATCTTAGGGCCTTTCTGTCCTCAACCCTTTCCCCAACATAGAGTAGCATGTAGGCGCCTTAATGTATATGTCGGCAGAATTCTCGGTTCTTCAGCAAGGGGTTTTCTCTCTCTCTCTCTCTCTCTCTCTCTCTCTCTGTTTCCATCGCTTCTAAAACACGCAATCTCCGTTTCTTTAATCCCAGCTCTTGTCCGGTGCGGCCCTCTGCACGTACGCCTTCATCGGTCCGCACACGGCACTGCGGCGCGCTCCCGACAGTCCACAGCCGTGGCGGGACCTCCCCCTGGCCCTGGGTCTCAGCACGGCGCTCACGTTCCTGCTCACATTTGCCATGGCCGTCGTGGTCACCATCCAGGCGCGCCACGACACGGCCCGTCCGCTGGCCGCCATGCTGGCCTCCTGCTCGGCCGAGTGGGCTGGCACCGCCATGAGCGCCGCGTCGCTCCTGGCACTCGTCGGACTCGCCCTGTACGGCCTTCTTCCCCTGGGCGGGGCCGTCCGGTCGCTAGCCGCCGACGGACTCCTCTTCCGCGGTCTGGCCAAGACGTCCAACGCCGGCCGACCCGTGGGCTCAATCCTGGCCGCCGGAGCTCTGGCCGCCTTCGCGGCGCTCGTGGCGCCCGTACCCAGGCTCTTGGTACTCATGGCTGTCGGGCCTCTGGCCCTGAACGCGGCCGTGTGCGTGGCCTTGCTCCTAGCCCGCTACCATCCGGCCAGCCGGACCGCGTACGACCTGATAGGCGACGAGTCGCCGCCGGCTAAGGAAGGGTCCGCCGCAGGAAACGGCGGCGGTGGCAGCTCGGGACCGGCGTCGTCGACGACTTCCCCGACCTCCTCGGCTTCTTCTTCATCGTCCGAGGACGAGGAAGACATCGACGCCCTGGTGCGCGAGTACCGCGAGCGACTACGCGTGGCGGCGCTGACCGACGGACTCCTGGCCGGAAACGGCGGCAATTCTCTGCGCGAGCCGACGTCGGCGACGGCGCGCCGAGCGGACCTGGCCGTGTCGGGCGTCGTCGCGGCCCTCGTGGTCCTCTCGGCGGCCATGGAGGTCGGCTCGAGACTCGAGGGCCGGGCGGCCTCCGTCTGCGCGGTGATATCGACGCTGTGCGCGATCGCGGTCGCGGCGCTGCTGGTGCTGCTGTCGCGGCAGCCGCAGGTGCAGCTGGGTCCCAGCCTGCTGCACGCGGGGGCGGCCTTCCGCGTGCCCATGGTGCCCTGGCTTCCCTGCATCGGGGCCTTTCTCAACGTCTGCCTCCTGATCGACCTTCTCGTCTCGGCCTGGCTCGTGTTCGTCTGCTGGCTGGCCATAGGTCAGTGTCTGGTTGCTAAGATAGTTGTTACTTCAGAACCCGTTTCACGGACACTCGACGCTGCAACTCTACGCCGAGTCAGCGCCTGTGTTGTGTGTACCATAGTTTTTTTGTCCGTGCTTCTTAAATTTTGCGCTACTGTTCTCAAGATCATGCACAACCAACTAGCCCGCCAGTACTAACTAAGCGAGTCAGCAAACGTAGTTTACTAATCTAACACCAGCAGCTCTCTGGTAATATCAGTCACTCGTTCACTTATGACTTACAAGTGTTTATTGAAGGCCTGTAGCTGGTGCGTATATATGACTTGAAAGAGCGCAGAGAGAGAGAAACGGCACGAAAGGAAAGGGGTGGACATTGGAGACGGCCGGAACAGGCCTTGTGACAGGGCCGGTTAACTACAGTTAAAGAGAGAGCCGTAAATTAGCCAAAGGGCATCCTTGTAGGTCTTACTTCGTACCTGAAGAAGGGACGGAAAGGATGACAGCAAAGAGAAAGTGCCCCAGGCTACGCGTGAGGTGTCATCTCACAGTGCGCCGAAATAATCAACAGTTGCGAAACAAAGGGAACGTCAGCTTGGAGCCGACGCTTCGGCGAAAGGAACCGCCTTCGTCGGTGCGCACTGTCGAAGACAGGTCGCCTTATCGAAACTTCGGTTGAAGGCTGAAGCTTTCCTTGTTTGGCGACTGCAGCCATCGCTTCCTGACTGCACCTTTCTGCGGCGCGTTCCCATTCGTTCGCGCAATCCATTAAGTGCCACACAGTGTCACCAGTGCCGCATTGTCGCAATCTTCCGTACTACATGAAGAGGTGGTGCAAGAGACAAGGCTACAAGAAGAAAAAAAGAAGACCATACGAGCGCTATCTTCAAAACGCTCTGAGTATTTGGCGTAACACAGAGTAAAAAGAAACAAAGGTAGGGAGGACAAGACGACAGCGTGAGCGCTATCTTCCAACTGGTGTTATTATTCCGTGACTCCAATGACATTTCATGTATACACTTACCATGTGGCATACATGACCACCAAACAAGGAAACCAAAAATACTTTAGCAGGCTTGTAACCATTCAATCTACATGCGAGGACAGTCCGAGAAAAACCGATTCTTTGTTTGACAGGGATATATAGATGGTGAGCATACACATGCTGTCACAAAGCATTTCGATAGCTTTCGCCGCAATAATTCCCCGTGTGTCGTCTTGTCCTCCCTTCTACCCCTACGTTTGCTTCCTTTTGCTCTGTTTGAGTTGCGCTAAACAACCAGAACGTCGTGGGATACCAACTCGCCCAAGCTGATACTCTTTGCTATCTTCAAACCTTAGTTTGAATACAGAGCTCTTCTGTTCTTCCTGTTTCCTCTTCTGTCCTTGTCTTTTGCGCTACCTCTTCAAGTACGAATTCCTACAAACTAGCCTAAATTTCAGTTCTGGCGTACTATCTTTGGTCTTTCAAGTCCGCTGGTGGCGATGTCAAACGACAGTATACGACCACTGCAATCGCTGCATCCAACCGGCCTCTCGTTGCATGTCCTCATCGTCGCAGGCGTGGCTCTGTACCTGCTGTACGGCATCCACAGTTCGACGGCCGCCTCGGAGATCCCTCTGCCCACAGCGCCCGCGGTGGGTTCTCCCCGGCAGCCGTCGCCCAAGATCTCGCTGCAGCCACTAGCGCTGCAGCCGCACAGCATCGTGTCGCACATCGTACCTTCGCACCGGAGTCATCCAGGCAGCCAGCGGAGGCTCGCCGAGCTCGACACTGTCTTCATCCAGCACTGATCCGGCGAGGCCGCCGCACATACGCCTCGAAAGGTTTGAGTCTGTTGCCACGTACTTCGAGCTGTGGTGTATCGAGAACAGTTTTGACGCGCAAACATGAAAACATGCAGACCAGAGGAAGTTAAGGGGACACTAATGTGGAACAATGAAATGATTTCAACTGATTAACTAATCGTTTGCAAACTCTACTGTCGGTAATTTTACCATCACAGGTTAGTTCATGTGCGTGCGCATGGTTCTCCATTAGAAGAGGAGGGGGGGGTGCCTATAGTGTAACGGAAGGAACTAGAGGAGTGCAATCTTTGATTCAGTGCTAATGAATTAAGACACAGAAAGCCCCCCTCCCCCACACCTCTCCCCCTCCATTAAAAAAAATCTTGCGCCGCCCCTGTTTCTAATTAAGCCATGGCGCCGCATGCAAGCAGCTGTGTACGACATAAGCGACGTCTAGCAGACGTCAATGCTGGACTTGGACAAAAGAAATGAAACCGCGCATCAGACGTTCGTGATTTATTGGGAGGCCTTGTGTTTGTGTGCCCTTCAACGTGTATCTTGTCTTTGCCGTGCAGAGCACAAAACAAAACCGACCCGCTGCGTCACCGGTAGAGAGAACCGAGGCGGTCTTTCTACCATCCGACACCTCGGCAAAACGTCCTCCGGCTAACGACAGACGGTCTGCGGGAATCGGACATATGAGGACCGCGCCACCTGCATTCCTGGCCGGAGGGGACATCGACTACGACGGGGACCCGCTGAGCCAGCGTGGACATCCCCCGCGATCCCCACCACGACTGCCGCCGACCAGCAATAACCGAGGAAAGCCTCCCACAATAGGGAAGCGGGGGAAACGAAAAGAAAGAGGCCGACCGACCCATCGTCTTGTTTTTCTTTTTTTTTTTAGTCGCAACAGCGCCGTCCTAATAGTATATATTTATCAGTTGGGGGCTCTGGAGAAACGACGACACAGCGGCGCTGCCCCGCGGCTACATATATACGTCGCGTCATTCACTACATGTTGTAAGACAGTTCGCGCTGTCCCGTCCCAGACATATGCACACAGACACACATGCTCACACGGACACAACACGCGTATACACAAAACGTGATGTCGTTATTACAGTCGCACGTAATGAAAGGTACATACACACAACGAGATGTCGTTACTATACAGTTGGGCGTACAAAAAGGTCGATGCGAGTGAAAGTTGACGAAACGGGGACGTTGTCTGACGCGAAGGACAAAGTTCGGTGACTTCTGATAAATGCCGGGACTATGTATTTATCTCTACAGCTGCGGCGTTCGAAGAGTGTTCCAGAAATGGGTCATAAAGACGTAAAAGGCCGTATGGGAAAGAGTGTCGTGCCCTTATTGTTATGAGGTCGCCGCGATGAGAAAGAGAAGAAACATGCGAGTGCCCGTATATGGCTGCACGTGTTTCCTGTATGTGTGTTTGTTTTTCTGACTTTTTTCTTGGGGAGAGGGGGGAATAATACGCTATGTTTTAGTTCATCATTTACCTCCCTAACTTCATTGTGCTCCCCTTCTTTCGTGTTCAATGAACTAGCCGAGTTTCACGCCTCCATGTAGCGAAAGGAGGCACGAACGTCTTTTGTAATCCGCCATTTTGATGTTCCTGTTCTGCACTCTGCCGTTTTTTATGGGGGGGAGGGGGGTCTTTGCGTGATGATCAGCAACAACCGAAATTGCCAGAACAAACACCTCCGAGATCGAAACGCGTGTGGAGACCCTACCAAAGAGTTTCGCGACCTTCCCGCTAGGGAAAGGGCGCATGCGCCGTGGCACAGTGAAAAGGGCCATTCGTCTTTTTCGACAAAGAATATCAACGTATTCGTCTGCTCGTTTTTGCTTATACATGTTTACTAGCTCGCAGCTTGCTTGTGTATAAATTCTGACGTTGCAATGACTGCCCTTCAATCGCAGGATGTCAGAATGAAGGAGGTTGGTCAGAACTGAACGCGCTTGCACCTAATCGATCCCAATAACGGATTTATTATGTACTTCGCTTTCGAAGTACACTCTCTATCAAGTCGCGTTTCAGGATTCTGCAGTGTGTGCCCGCGAGGCCCCAGGTTCGACTCCCGGCCGTGTGGCGGCTGCAAGAACACGCATATAGTGGCGCGTGTAGCTTTGGAAATCCCAGGCCAGTCGGAATTAATCTGTAGGCGTCCACTCCATACGGCGTTACCCGCATACGATAAATCCGGTTATAACCGGTTGTCGTACCAGCTGCCGTCCGTCTCCGACAGCGCCCGTCAACGTCGAGTGACAACTGTGAAAACGCTCAATGTGGGTCGGGCTAAAGTCATGCAGTTCGGCTACTCTTAGATGTTCACTATACGGCGTTACTCGCGTATGATAAATCCAGTTATAACCGGTTGTCGTAATCGGCTGCCGTCCGTCTCCGACAGCGCCCATCGACGTCGAGTGACGACTGTGAAAACTCTCAATGTGGGTCGGGCTAAAGTCATGCATTTTGGCTACTCTTAGATGTTCACTATACGGCGTTACTCGCATACGACAAAAACCGGTTATAACCGGTTATAACCGGTTATAACCGAACGTCGTAACTGGCTGCCGACCGTTTCCGACAGCGTCCATCGACGCCGAGCGACGACGGTGAAGAAACGTTCAATGTGGCTCAGGCTAAAGTCATGCAGTTTAGCTGTTGAGTGTAATACGCGCAAACACGACACCATTCGGGTAAAAAAAAAAAAAAACAAGTACGAACGTTAGTGCATTGCAGAAAAGCGATAAAGCGCGTATCTGCGAAATAGCCTTCGCGTGAACGCAACCCGTAAACTTTCTCAAGCCTGCGCAAAAAAAAAAAAAAGAAATGCTGCTATTTCACCGCGTTCTCTTCATTCCTCGTTTCAACTGCAAAAAAAAGCCGTTGCGCTTCGCGAACTATAAAACGCCGCAAAGCGACAATCGCTGTCGATCGACGTTGGAAGGAGGGGAGGGGGGGTCGCTGCTGTCGCTATGGCGGATGTAAAGCGTAAAGTTAATTTCCTTTCCCTTTTGTTTCCAATCGCGAGAAAAACGGAAGAATGTTCGATTTTCTAACGAAATCATCTCCGGGCTTTTCGTAGATTCGTCGCGTACATAAAAGCTAAACTTCCAGCCGCTCCGGCGGAACGATTTCCTCCCGACCAATGCTCGTTTTCCAGAAAATGTGCGAACTTTTTTTTAGTCTATATCTTTCCTTGTCAGCTTCTTTCCTGGGAATCATAAAAGCGACCGGAATGGACTGTTTTTAACATTCTTTTTTTTTTTTACTTTTTTCGAGGCCTCACTTTTGCAGTATCTATATATACACATACCTTAGTTCAATTATATGATCGGTTTTCTGTCGTATTTTTATTTCTTCCATACTTTTCTTTTCAATCTCACAAATCCATCGGGCTCGATCTTGTCCTGGTATGCTGGTTTATAAGATTCCGCGCGCAGAAAAATCGTCGCCGTTAATAAGAAATCTACAAACGTGACCGCGGCAAGGCGACATAGCGATTTTTCGCGTTTAAAGAAATACTATATTTAAAAAAAAGGAAAACGAAAAACGAAGGAAATGACGCAAGTTTTCACTGCGTAAAGCGTCGGATTCAATGCGGAGCGCGCAGTCCGCGAATCCAGACGAAAAACTACGATTGCGCGATCGCCATTCGTTTCCACAAAAGCCAACGCGCATCGTGTTGCGATAACGAGATCATCTTCCTATATTCCAATCCTTCTTTCTTCCCCCCCCCCCTTTTTTTTTTTGTTCTTCAGAGCGAGGACTGCTCGTCATCCTTTCTCATTTGCCTATTATAGCAGTTAAGCGCGTTACTGAACCACTTTGCTACCGACAAAGCCGCGGGGAAAAAAAGCGAAGTTTCCTTAATCATTATTTTTTTTTTCGTATCTTTCTTGTCATATACATAACGCGATATCTCCGCGGGCTGCGTTGTATGCAGACGACAGTCGGACAATACCTTCTCAAAGCAGACGACATGAGCGGCGTCACGCCGCTCCGTTGTGCGCGACATCGAATTCACCGTCCGCTCGTTCGCCGACTAGACCATCCGTTGTGACGGGTGGTCTATGTGGAACACCTCTTTGATCGGTGGAACAAAAGAGGGGGTTTTGATCGAGGGCCTGTTTCTTTTATTTTTGTTAGACACAATCTAATGAAACCAGCAGACAATGAAGCTATAGCTTGGTTACGCCTTAGGCGGAAAAAAAAAACCGACTTCGGCAACAAAGACCACCGCGGTATTCGCGAGCGGAACAATAGACCGACGCCATCTTTCCTACCTTTCCTCAGTTACCACTCTCTCTCTCTACCCAATTCCAACCTTTGACTTCCATTTTCCGAAACTGCCCAAAGCGATGTACTCCGCGTCGATTTCGCTACCGGCGGTAGACACCGTTTTATTAGCTGCCCCGACAACGTAATACCCACCAGTCGTTTACTTGACTTGTTACAAGATCCTTTTTCTTCGTGTTCCTTTCAGAAGGAGACATTTGTTCGCGCGCGGGCCATAGCTCTCATTTGACATGCCAATAAATTCCGCGAAACAGTCGCGAATGTTAGAGTAACAAAAACAAATAATAAAGACGAATCATTTTCGCGATTCAATCGTCGTGCGGTTTAGGTAGTCTCTCCTGTTCATTTACCGCTTTCTGGTACTTTGTTCTTCATTTATTGAATGTCTTTTTTCTTCCCGAATTTTTTCGCTAACGTTTGATCTATAGATTCGGCCGCTCGAGTCATTTTTCGTTCCTACTACGTTTCTGCGGCGACGGACCGAGGAAGAAACAAGTGTTGTTTCTACGTACCTTTATCTCTCTAGTACAAGTGTGTGCTTTCACAAGTGTGTGCTTTCTCTCTCTCTTTCTTTTTGCCGATTGATTCACTATCATGGGCTACCCGACACTGGATACTTTATCTGGTCTGTAGTACAAGTGTGCGCTTTCACCAATTCCGTGCACTGCAGTGCACAGCGAAACCCCAATACCGAAGGGGATTCCGTATGCCCCACACACGATACCGTCGGTATAGTTTCGGTTTAGCATATAGCAGCAGATAACCGCGGACGTGAACGGGCTTAAGGCCGTTCACGTCCTTAGGATACGGTATAGGCATAAAAACATCAGAGCTTACGTAGTCCAGCAGGCACTTGAGTTACCGGTTATACAAAGATTATTCGCACTCCCACGAGAGTTATAAGCACGGGAAGAACCTGCTTATGTGTTCCCGACGCTCCACTTATGGTGTTAGAGGCTAAACTTACGAAATACTAGAATGCGAACACCGTTATATATTATTCGTTGAAAGCGGCTTTTCGATACTTTTTAAAACTGTTCGAAAGGTATTCGAAATTCGTTTCGGCTCTGGCACTATTCGATTTGCATTCGATGAGGTCTCGAAGATCGCTATTCGCGCAACCCTATAATGCAGTTCGCTAGACAGAGTATTCACTTCGTACTTTACTGTTTTCTTTCTCTTTCACTTGAGTGCTTTGTAAGTCTACGCTTGTACGCTTGTCTGACCCAACTTCTGTCGATGCACCGTTCGCGCGCTCTTTTTTCCCGCCAGCGGCAAAGAACGTTTGATCAATGGCACGTGTTTTGTTCCACTCCACCGAAAAACGGGGGCAATTTCAATTCGCTCAAGGAGCACATTTTCTTTCCCTACATACCAGTTTTCTTCCTTCTTAATATATTTTGTTACTTCTTATATGTAGCCGCGTGTGTCTACGCAGCACTATAGGAAAGATTCCTTCTTCGACCCCCCTCCGAATCCATCTAACTCTAGCACCCCCCCCCCTTGTCGGGGCAACCCTTGCGTTCCTCCGATCCCGCGCGACGACTGTGTGCAATTGAAAATTCCAAACGCTCGGGAATTATATGGTATCGCGAGGGAGCGATCGGTTATTCTGTCCCACCTATGCAGCGGCTCTGAGTTTCCTAGAGAGCTCCATTACTTTCAGAGTCATCAACTTCAGTTTCCTATCCGACCCTCCCCTTCCCCCCCCCCCGCCGCCCCTCCTGTCTAGACCCTGTTTTTTCTTTCTTTCTTTCTTTCTTTCTTTCTTTCTTTCTTTCTTTCTTTCTTTCTTTCTTTCTTTCTTTCTTTCTTTCTTTCTTTCTTTCTTTCTTTCTTTTTCTTACTGACATGCACTGAACATTTATACTCCCGAACGAACGCCCTGCGCAGCCCTGTCAAACACTGGCGTAGCCAGGGGGTGGGGTGGGGTGTTGTCACCCCTCCCCTTTGGAAGTGCACGATTTTGCGCGTGTATGTATACACGCACACATACGAAAGCAAGCACGAACTTACACATGGTACATTCGAGTGGTTGTTTAGGAGCACTCCGGAGGCTCCGAAAAATTGGTGAAAAATGAGCAACTAAGCATTACTACTAAAATAAGAGGGCCAATACATGATAAGGAAGGAGGTACATGACTTGCATACCTGCTTGTAACCGTCGTATAGCTTTAAAGCTGTTGAATTCACCACTTTTAAACACGTTCAGAGCGCTCTCAAACGACCACCTCAATGTGCCAATAAAGACTGGCTGAACGCCTCCCACCCTTCCCCCCACCCCCCGCCCCATGAAAAACGTTTCTGCCTACGCCCCTGTTGTCAAAAGTACTACAAATAACGTCAAGGAGCTCCGCATAACCTGCATTCCGCTGCCAGGCGATCGAACATCGTTGTACCACGTAGTACGTATTACACCTCGAAAGCTACATCCTTTTTCGAAGTTCGTAATACATGATCGACAGTGCATGCGGTCCGATATTGGAATTACGAGAGCGCACCCGTGGTTATCATGAAGTGTCGTTTGTTTAAAGAAATTGAAGATTTTTTTTTTCTCCCGATATGCCAAGTGTAACTGAAGCGATCCGGCGACGACTGGCACACGAATTTCTCAGACAGCTATCGAGGCTGTACACTGTGCATGAACTGTCGACTACGACTGTTGGCAGGGCGTTTAAAGGGACACTAAAGCGCACCGATTAATCAATTTATACTAACAGATTGTGCTCTAAATACTCTACTGTCGTTAATTTCCCCATTATGTGTTTCTTAATAGAGGATTAAATCAAGGCCAAAGCTTCACTTTTGAAGGGGCCCTGCAACACTTTTTCAGCACGGTCAGAAAACACTACCGAGCAATAGTCTAGGCTGCTGAGAACACGCAAGCCAAACATTGTAGCGCAGCACGCGGCCTGTAATTTTGCAATGTCAGTCAGAAATCGATCCCTCTCTACAAATGATGCCATATACCCAAATTACTGCGCCATATACCCAAAGTCCACAGCCATTGGCTGATTTGAGCATCGTGAGCTGCATAGTTACCGTGGCCGACGCGAGATGCCGCCACGTGCCCGAGCGCGCTTGCGATCGCACTGAAAGTAAGCCGCGCATTCGAAGAAAAAAATGAAAAGTGCTCAAGGTCATGACGCGCGCTGACGAAGGGACGCATCTTCTTGCCCCCTTGTCATCTCCCTCCCTGCGTAGCTTTCAGCGCACTCGCTGGTACGAAGGGAGAGAGAAAGCGCTTAAAGCTTGCTGCAAATCCCTGTAACTCCGCTCGTACTTGACGGGTTTTAAAATTTTTTGCGGCAGTCGATTTGTGAGGCAATGAGCTCCTCTCATGAAGCCATTAGACGATTACTTGGAAAAGTGCTGCAGGGCCCTTTTAAATGTAGCGCCGAAATCTGAGCACGTGACGTCACGTATTTGAAGGGTTTTTTTTTCGTATTTTGGCCACATTGGCTCAACGAAATATAATGAAACTTAGTACGTTAAGTCTTTTCTCCCCTAAGAGGGCATTGTGCTTCATCTTTTCCTATAAGGACTTATGCAGGCCCTCTCTGACGCAGCCATAATCCATGACGTCAAGGCGATTGGTGCGCGAGAACTTCAAGGTGGCGTCGCCACCCGCATTGCCTTTTTTTGGGCGTTTTCTCACTTACCAGGCGTCTTCTTGCGGCGAGCGTGGCGATATCAGTATTGTGATGGTGTAATTTACCAGTGTTAGAAGAATAGTTTTTTCCTATTTAGTGTCCGTTTTAAGTCAGTATGGAGGCCCGGAGGGAGGAGGGTGGGCACCAAAATTTAAGGGGGAGGCTTCATACTTCCATCTAGCGCGAGCTGGCTTCCATAGCAAGCGTTCATACAAAAATGAAGTCACACGGTCCCTAATGCATTCGCCTGAGACGACTCGAAAGCGAAAGCCATCCTTTTCTCACAGCCGATTGTACTGAACACCCCCAACCCCTCACCCGAACGCTTTCTGCACCTGTTGTGGTTTCGCACTGCCTCCGGATCGGAGGCTTTGCAAGTTTTTGCACCTCACGTGCTTTTGCAGTGCCTCCGAGATCGGCCGACCTATGACCAAGCGACGATGTCATTGATGACGTCATCACGTGATGTCATAAAGACGTTATAAATTTCGGCGATATGCGATGTCACATGATGACGTCTTCACACGATGATGATCTTTTGCGTCACTTTGTGTAGACGCCGATGGTCTCTTTTTGTGTTTGATGCGGCATCTGAGGCTTACGCCTTCATATGAAGTGCATGTTGAGAGCAGCGCCCTTGGCTGACGATTAGCAAACAACTATGTTGAAAAAAAGAAAAAAAAAACTTAAATTTTCGTACAGTTATGCTTTTGCACAATGTTGTTATACTAACATCATGTTTCTGTCATTTACACACTCATTTTGGTTTCTTCTTTCCACGACAGTATGCCCAATCAATAGTAATGAAGTCGAGCCATATAGCAGAAGAGTGAGCACACAGTTGTGACGACATGCACCAAGACTTTAATGCATTCGACAAGCGCCCCCTCAGCGTTCGGATCGCAGCAGGGTACACTAATGCAGCTGCCACTGTATGATGGGGACAGGAGGAAAGTTAAGAACTTAGAATGAAAAGATAATGATTATAATAAACCAGCCATAAGACTAACCCATTCCATAAAGGCATTCGCACACCGTTCCAAAGAATTGCGATGACTGAACATGCAACAGACTTGATTCAATGCACAGCTGAGTGGACTTAGGGCTTAATTCACAAGGCTATTCGTTTGCAAATGCTGTTTGCCATTTGCCAGTCGCTTTCACTAATGATGTGGCCAACATCTCACTTTGCTGGCATCTGCCCTCCCAAACAGTTCTATAGAGCGTTAAAAACTGGGGATATGGGGAGGTGCTATCTGGTCTGCGGTCCTGAATCGAAGGCGAAACACGCATGGTTGTTGTGGAGCAGCGAGAGAAACTCAAGTTCTGGCTCAGCTTACAACGTTCAGAAGGAGCACCTTCATTCCATGAGCCTTCACGAAACGTATACATCGATCTCGGCATGTCCAACCGCAATGTAACCCCCCCCCCTGAAAGACGCTTCCACAGCAGAAGCGCGGACATTTAACTTATATCATTCACACTCAGTGTTATAAACTGCCCTACAGTCGCTCCATAGACCTTCTCCGCACGTCTTAATCAAACGTCTGCACTTAAAGGCGACCTCCAAGAGTGTTAACAGAATGATCACCCCTCCGTTTTCTCAATTCGTCTTCCAGCATCACTTTGCGCTGAGACGGCACTTTCTCGCCTCAACCCCAACATATCTCTTCTCACTTTGTGTACACTTCACACTCGTAAGACAACATAAAGAAGACGGGATGGCCAATGTAAGGCCTCACTGCACTATCGTGGACAAACGAAACAACAGGATCAGATCAGTGAAATCAGAAGATTGTGCATGTTGCGTAATAGGCACATTAGTTAACTTTATAGATGTTATGTGCAACAGATCATTCTTTGTAGTACGGTGTGATAATCTTGGAAGCGTATTCCCATCAATGTCAAGAAAGGCCGACGGGAAAACGGCCCACTTCACAGGATAAGCAAATGGCATATTTCTAGTCATTTTGTAAAGAGGTTTACACGAAGATGCGGGTTATATCCTGCATCCCGTGCATGTTATATACTCTGCAGGCGTATATCCTGGGAATCAGTGCACTGATGGAAGAGATTAAGGGAACAGCAGCTTTAAAGGAGGTTGCCTAGATGTGGTTAGCTGTGCAACATCCTGATCTCTTCCTCCACTTCCCAAGATAAAAGAAAATGAGCCGCACTGCTATTCAAGTTCAGTTAGCCAGGTTTTTCGCATCTGTCGCACTTGGATGGACCTTGTTCGCGTTTCAGTTGTTCACGATGGTGATGTGTCTGCACGTATTATACACTACATTATAGTATACACTTCTTTCTTGCGTGCACTTGTGCGCTCTCTTTGCCACGTCATGTGGTTCATGTGGTTGTGCCCCTTATTTCGGCCTTATGCTACACTTTCTCAACACGCTGTGTGAGGATTCAATCAACTCCGTCGCTGTCCTGCATATCTGTCACTATGGCCTTCAGCGCAGGAGCGGACAAGGCACGGCGAATGCATATAAACATCAATTAACTCGACAGGGAATGTGTGTGCATGTTTCGGAAGCAAATGAGCATCTTTGATGCGTGTGTTACGAGCTTGAAACGACCTATCTTATAACCTGTATAATCTCCAAACTGCTTGCTGTCATGGCCAAAGGCTTGTCTGTGCCAGATCAGCATACGTATATAGGGAGCAAAAGTCCCCAGACCATGACAACAGCAAAATTACAAAATTTTCCTAGCACAATCGTACAACATCAAGTGGAACTGTTTCGATGTATAGCATTGCTCGAACAGGAACACTCTGGCTTATACCACTCGACTTCCAGAATGCATCTACGAAGATGAAGCAATGCTTTTGTGGCAGCAGTGGTCTCAGGACTTTTGCTCGTGAGTGTACCTTAGATCTTTAGGCAGTTAGATGACAACTCCCGTGCTGCCCACCGCCTTTACCACTATAAATGAGATTGTGCCCTAATGTGCAGTAGGCAAGCACTCGCACACGTAAAGCCTTCGCTTCTCAAGAAACCCTCTACATCAACTTTGCACCGCATACATATTTAAAAGACGTTGTATACCGCTTTTAAAAGCGCCTTGTTATGCCGTGTTGCAATAGAGCTCCCGAAGCCAATGTTGGACATAGCCGCCCTCATATACTACTACTCTGTGCTAAACCGTGAACGTGGTGTCTTAGAGCCGTTACATAGACACATGTCATATAGACAGTTTATCCGAGATTACGGTACAAGTTGAATGTTGTTGCGCCACAGATACTCAAATTACATCACAGTGCACTGTTTATAAGCTCAGATACTTTTCTTTTTTTATCAGACAAATGAGAATTCTTAAAAATGGTATACAGCATGGGTATACAATCTGCATGTCCATTTTTCACTTGCATTTTTTGGGAGGTATCCATTCCCTCACATCACGAAGAGCTGACACCAAGACCTTCACTTAACACCGCTTCCTTAGTATTGCGCCTGCTTAATGCCATGCACCTGCTATGCGTAGGTCTAGCGTGCACTAATTAAGAGTTAATAGATTGACACATTAAGCATGAGAAACCAGTTGAGATGGCAGTTTACGCAAGAGTACATTGAATAATTGAGGAAGATCAGTCCCGTATGTACAAAATGGCGTGGAGCTCTTGACAATAGTCCACGATCATCCCACCAGCTATGTGCACTACAAGGAAGGGTTAGGCCAGTGGCAGCCAATCAGAAACATGTTTCAGAGAAGGGATAAGGAAGGCCTGCCCAATACGTGCCGCTAAGTCTTCAGCTGGTCGACACGGCACAGACTCTTTTGAGGCACTGCACACACAGCGAGTAGGACTAAAGCATCCAAAACTTGCGCACTCTGTAACATCTCATCGATCTCTTCTCAGCAGGTCTATATACATCGCAATCCTCACACGCTTTACATTCGCACACCAAAGGCATATCAAAGCCACAAACGGGAGATGTGTGCATAGCCAGAAATTTTAGTGACTTAAATACCATGATCTTCAATGCGTTCTGGGATGTTTGGGGTCAACTCTTCAAAGTTTCATGTCTTTATCCACTTCAGAAGTTGAAGCAGTGAAACTATATCCCGCAATGTAACTCAGCGAATCATATGTTATCACGTCTTTGCCGGTAAACCATTAACTATCTGAGCAGTGGTGGAAAACACACTAATTGTAACAAAGTGAGCTTATCGAAAACAAGCAAACGTAACGAAAAGTATCGGCAAATGCCACTGCTATCAGAGTGCGAGAAAATTACGCTGAGCAGGTGCACAAGTTCTTGACAATTCTAACGACGTTATAATGAGCCTTCATCATAACATCATTATAACCTGCCTTGGCTTGCCACCAGCACTCTTCTTTTTTTTTTGAAGAAGAAAATGCTGGTAGAAAAACTAGACATGCCTGCCTCACCAGCCATGCATGAGATTCAAGCTTTCTGCATTTTCTTCTTGAATATAATTAGTCTGTATGTTTTTCAGACTATGTAGAGCATTCACCATAGTTCATTTTCGCACAAAAAATCAGTGCTCATACTCTGTGAATGACGTTACAATGGTTCAGGGAAGCTTTCCGGCATGCCTAAATTGTGCAGGAAGAAAAAATAAATGTCCTTGAAGCCTAAGTATGCACTTGTAAATTCGAAGCTACATAGTGGGGTTCCGAAGTACAACTGTAGATTGAACAACCGTATTCCACGCCTATTGATTTCACATTACCAAATATGGCACTCGTGTATGGTATTTTTGCTTCAAATAACTTTCGTGGCTACATAGTAAAGTACTGGTTTCAGGTTTAAATCTTATGAAATGCAGTCCTCTCTCATCGAATGATTGCGGAATTGCGCAGCTGTTTTCCACTGATGCAAAAAAATAAAGTTGTTGGGGGTGGTGAGAACAATGGAAAAAACCGCGCTTTCTCTTAAATTATTTCAAAAGGGTATTGACACTCCAAAATTCTGAATGACAAAACTGTTTTCCTCCTGACAATCAGTGCTGACACAGCTACGCAATAACATTTTTTTCTATTAAGAAAAAAGTTACGACGAGCAGGTCTAGAACTAGTAAGGTTATGTTAAAAAAGTACCGAAACAAGGGCCTTCCTCTACCAGTGCACTAGGGTAATGAAGAATCTGTACTTTTAGAAAAATATCCACCAGTAAAGAAAGGTAAAGAAACTCTTGTTGACTCTAGGAAGCGGTTGAAGACAATCTGAATGTGACATCAAGAACAAAAGCTCCAGGCAAGCAGACAAGCTTTCGCTCTGTTGCTAAAAAACAGGCTGTTGTTCCAAACGTCCTTCAAACGTCAAGTCCAACGATCTGCACTCCTGGTTTTTGTCGTGTACAGCCAACTCGCATTAACAAAAAAAAAACTCCAATTCAAAAGAGAGCTCGAAATTTTAGTTGGTACACCGCGTATCAGTTGATAAGTTTTCGTGTCGCGTTATTCAAGCGACATTTCTGCTTCGAAGGAGTTCAGACTTTAGTTACTGCATTAAACGAAGGTCTCATATTTTGAAATAAGAAAAGATATACCGGCAGGCCTCGTAGCCGCGCTAAATCGTTTACTACGCTTTCTTCCAGAACCAACAGCAATTCGATTTCCCAGTGACTGTATGTGCCATAACCCTGCAGTAGCGCATCACAGCGTTATGGCCCTCACTCAGGCTAGCTCAATTATCTACATGTGCAGCACGACGTAGCTACAAGACACGATTACGCAAATATATTTCTTTCAGCGTTTGATAATTTATGCAGAGTTTTAATTAATGCGAGTTGACTGTACGTCGAACTATTATTGCTTGCGCAGTGCCGGCTGATTCTTGTTGTGAGAGCAGTGTGTGCATGGTATGCTTGTTGCTTGTTATGAAAATAATGTTGCACTTTTAATCGCTCGAGATTCTGTTTGTGACGTCTCGTCTTTCTGATCTGTGATAGTGCCAAAAGATTATTATACTGTACAAAAGTTAGGAAAAAAAATAACGGACAGGCCGAGCGTGTGTTGCACGCTCGGCTGCAACGACAACGATCTTTGTGAGGTGTGTATGCTTTTGTGATGTCGTTTCTAACTTCTACTATTACTACGTAGATCAGCAGTTGAGCACATGTTTCCTTTTGACTTTTCCCCAGTTTTCAGTGAGGTCTTGCGGACTACATCGATTCCAAGATGAATCAAAGTATTTTTAACTCCACTGTATGCATTATCTGCAGTTTGTGCTCACTTTGGTGAATTGGTTTGTCTTGCACAGACATGGAATGTATATGTAGACAGCATGACGAGATCTTGTGAAATAAACAAGTTTTCAAACACGAGCATGAGAGCACTCGATTCAGCTGTGGTCAAGCATCTTCGTGAGAAAAACGAGTGTGCTACTCTTTGAGACACTGCCCAGCCCCAATTCGGCCATAGCCACGCTCTGAGCCAATTGGAGAGCGGAGCTACTCTGCGAAAACCAGACACTCTCATCACTTGGTCGCAGTCGCGTCACAAAAGGCATTAGCTGTGGTTGCACCACGCACCAGCCTATCCTCAATGGGTACAAGCAGACACTGTTGACACACTGAAGTTGCAAGCTGCCTGAGGATGCACCTACACCGAGGTATACCCAAACCACATTTCACGCTGCAGTCAGTGACAACCCGACTAAGCGTCCCCTGGAGCCTGCTTTTTTTCTTACTTCGATAATATCTTACATCTTTCGCAGGCTCCGAGAGAAAAGGTTTCTCTGCTTTTTAGAAATAATAACATTACATGTTCAGGTGAACATACCAGGAACGACGGTACTAACAGGAGGCATCAATTCTGCAGACAAATGTTATTGCACAAAGCACGGGGAGCCATTTTAACAACAAGCAAAACCCTCAGATGCCTGCTCTCGATGTCCTTTTCGAGGCCTGAAGCACCAGTAAATGATTAACTGGGCGTGACAGTATAACAGTTGCAGCAATAAACACAATGCCTTTTACAAGCATACACATACAGGTTGCTTTTGTTGAACATGGTACGTTCCTCACGTCACAGTTTGCCAGACAGACATGCATGAAAGTTCAAGAAAAGAGTGATGACCAAACATAACGAAAAGGTTACATAACGAAAAAAGAGCTAGTTAGTAGGTATTCATGTTAAAAGACTGGGCATGCAAACTCGGACACAAGAGAGAAGTCAAGAAAACACAAACGCCGTGCTGTGTGGTCTTGACTACTCTCTTGTGTCCATGTTTGCACGCCACCTTTTAACATCGGGATGAGTGCCACTTCTCTTTCAGCCCGTGTGCAGCCGTGTTCTTGCAATGTCAAGAACCTGGCTACACAGTGCCACACAATAATACATAAGGCAACAGCAAGCAAAATCAGGTTTTAATGGCATCCATCGGTGTCAATATGACCGTAACAAAAAAAAAACAGTGCACTACTGCTTGTCCTTGGCTGTGGGCCTCGGCTTGAAGCAGATGCAGCTGATGATCGGAACTATACATCGGCGACCGGCAGCTCTGCTAGGCAGTTTCTGGCAAGAAGCCGGGTGGTTCATGTGTCGCAAATGTCGGCGAGGGATGAATTCAAATGCTGTAATTGCAGAGCATTGCAGTAGTTATTTACATCACTGCTGTTGCCTCATGACACAAAAATAAGTGTGCATTGCCTGGATTCCTTCGCAGTAGAAATGTTGTTAGATCACACGGCGAGTTCAAGCTAAGACACAGCAAGCTTAAAAGTAAAAGAAATATAGAGAGAATGCAATGTTGTAATGTCACTAGGTATGCGGGTGAAACTTTTATGCTTCTAGCAGCTACTCGAGGCAGCTGGCACAATTAGTGGTTTGCCTATCTAGTTAAATTGAAATGCTTAATCAACAAACTGTACAAGTTACATTAGAATGAGAAGAATATAATAAAATGACACAGGACAAGTAAGAGAGCGCAGGACAGAGTGCCGACTAACAGCCAAATGTTAATTTTCCAGAAGCGGTGACTGAGGAAATTACAAATGTCACACAAGAGAGATACAACAAAGAGAAATAGTAGTACTAAAAAGAAGGATGGGTGTTAGCACTGGAGATATAGTCCAATTCTTTTGTTGATAACGAGAAAGACAGAGAACATACGCATGCATCTGCTTGTCAAAACGCAAAATGTTTAGAAAATCTCACAAGCAAGCTGTTCATGGTATTTTCCAGTTATTCTACACTCAGTGAAGATGAGGTTGCAACCGTACCTGTTACTATCGGTCACAAGGTAACTCTCAGGGTACCTTTAAGTGATGCTGCCTATTTGCACAGGCAACTGTCGATGCATTTGCCTGTTTGCCCGATATAGCAACGGTTACACGTGAGCGCGATTCTGTACGCGACCTGCATTATAAATTTGATGAACTGTCGAGCATGGACTTGTACGATATTTTCATCCACGTTTAATGTTTCACACAACCCCTTCAGTCTGTTGTGGGAATTCTTACTCGTCCTGTGTAGCGCTGTTTTATATTCTTCTTACAACGTACCAACCAGCCCCAATGGGCATGCTGTTGACGCTTATGTATTCTAATGGTTTACATTAGAGCTGTGCAAATACCAAAATTTTGGGTGCGAAGCGAATTCGAATACAGTAGAACCCCGCTGTTACGTTCCTCACTGCTGCGTTTTCCCGGCTGTTACGTCGTTTTCCGCCGGTCCCGGCATAGCTCCCATAGGATACAATGTATTGGGAACCCCGCTGTTACGTCGTAACTGTCGGACCGTTCCCGTATGATACGTCGCGAAGTGCGCTCGGAGCCGACCGAGTGACTACCACAGAGAGCCGCCATGGTGCATTTTCACGCAGCTTGGCCTCGTTTGACCGTAATATTAGCCGCATGAGAGGCGCAAGCAACAGAATCTTTCAATTGATGCAAACAAAAGCATGGCCTTCGAGATTCAAATTGCAAAGATGGCGTCTATGACGTAACTGCCCGCGAAAGCAAGGCCTTCGAGATTGGCATTTACTATTGACAAAAGCATAGCCTTTGAGATTTGTATTGCACAAACATGGAGTGTATAACGTAATTGCTTGCGAAAGCAAGGCCTTCGAGATTGGCATTCACTTCTGCCATCGTGTCGGCGTAGACTCATCATCATCGTTATTTGTCGGAGAGCGGGAGGAGTTCGAGCTGGTTGGAGCTCGCACGGTCGTGCGTGCGGTTCGTGGTCGGACTCGCCGCGCCGGTCATGATTGCGTGTGCTTAGTTCTTTCATGCCTACAGCTGTTGGTGTTAAAAAAATCACATACGTTGATTACATTTCTGTGGATGAGGCCGTCCTAAGCTCCGCGTTTCTATCCATCGACTAGATCGCGGCTGAGCGCGCCAATTTTCGTGCTGCTCGTAAGAATTGAAATAAAATTCTGTACCACTAAATATTTTGCCGTTTTTCCTGTTTTTCGGCTCTTACGTTTCCCGTCTCTTACGTTTATTTCCTACAGTCCCTTCAAAAACGTATCAGCGGGGTTCTACTGTATTGAAGTGTGAGTGCGAATCGAATCGAATATTTTTCGACTATTTCTCGAATATTTCTCGAATACTTCGAAGCGAAATTGCAGAAAAAAAGTTCGAGAGGATTCCTAAGCATATTCTTATGAGATCGCAACAGGAAAGTGTTTCTTTTCGCTAGGTTGATGAAGGACTGGCGGGGTCGTGTTTCATACAGTCAAATCTCGTTACAACGAACACCACATTAACGAACATTTCAAATTAACGAACTTTTAAGAAATCCCGTGCCGACTGCTTATAGTTTCAATGTAAAAATATTTCACTACTACGAACTTCAGAATAACGAACATTTCAGAATAACGATCGTTATTTAATTCCCATGTAATCTTAACAACACCTCAGTACTACGAACTTATATCCCGAAATGCGAGGATTCTTAGATTTCAGTGTATCGGTCATGGCAGTCGGAGCTGTAAGGTAGCAGACGACGCAGCGCGAAGAGCGGACGCCCTCCCGCTAAAACCTGAGATGGCACGGGAGGAGAAAGACGCGGGCGGGGAACTTTTTTTTTCCCCCTTCGTTGCGGAGGCGACAACGCATCAGGTTTTGTAAAGGCCCAACCGCATGCATAGCACGCGACTTTCGAGCGAAGGCGACTGCGACAAACGGGCTCCGTCGCGCTGCTCGATTGAAAACTATTGCGCGCACGCAGGCAAATTACGAAAAAGAATTACAGAGTAGACGAATGACATGCCAAATTTATTACTGTCTTGTTTGAGATAAAGATGCCATAAAAGCGTTTCGGGACTTCCTTTTTTCGCAATCTTATGTTTAACCGCGGCAGTAGTATCTGCTGTGATCCCATGGGGCGCCCGGAAGCGTACGCTGCCTACGCTACGTCGCACTTTTTTGTAAACAGCGTTATGTCGGGGTTAGTCCACGAGGCGCATCTCGACAACGTTTCCTCTTGCTGTCATAGAACGTTTAAGGGGAGACGCGGGTCTTGGAACGGTCAAAAATGGTCAAAAAATCGATTTTTCGCAAAGCTTATTTTCGAGGCGTTTGTACTTCTGAGCACCTACTCTCAAATTGCTAACGCTAAATTCGGTCGGGAAACGCGATAAAATCGGCTTTCAAAGCACCCCGGCAGCACTAAAATGTCCCCAAAAGGACGAAATTTGTTCGAACTTCCCGCGCGCGCCATGAGCGTTGCAGCGGGCCGAGCGCCGCCATCTTGGGCTAGATTTGAAGCTGTTTTCTTTGTGCACATTTTGCGCCATCTCAAAATGGCGTCGCTCAAGCAGAACGGCCGCCGTCGCGGGTTTTCTGAAGGTCGTTTCCAGGCCACTGATTGGCTCTCACGCGGCGCGCTTTTCAAGCGCGCCTTTCCGAGTCTCCCATTGGCTGGCGCGACCGACACGTCATTTTTTTTTTTCTTTGTGTTTGGTTCTCCGCCGTGGCTGTCCGTTTGTGTGCGCCTGCTTTTGCGATCGTGCGTGTTTCTCGACGGACCGTGTCTCTACTTTGTGCCGGTAGTTTTTCCACGCGATCGAGATGCCTGGAGACTCTCGTCTGAAACCATCGACGCAACGAGCTTTTGGAAGCCGTAAAAAACGGGCTTGGAACAAGAAGGCGCCGGCTACAAGTGCACCGTCGGCAGCGGAGTTGGAGTCGCGGCCGGACCCTTTGGACCTGCCGGGAACTTCAACTGACGACACCGTGGGACCAAGTTCGACTAGCGAAACACTTCGGGTTGATGCCGCGTACTACTCAACGGCGGAGCAGGCGCAGCGAGTTGAGAGATCGGCGCAAACGAAGACCGTTCTGTCTGGAAAGTCGGCTACCCAGCGCAAGTTCGACCTTCTTGGAGTAAGCGCGGAGTGCCAGACCGGTGACGCCGGGACCGATTTTTTGCTCGTCGATATGAAAGTTTTGAATAACTTTTTTGCACAAGCGAAGTGCGACAAATGCGACGCAAAAAGTCTCAGCGTGAGGAAGGCAACGGACAAGGAGTACGGCCTTGCGGTAAAGCTTATTTTTTCTTGCAGCAGTTGTGATTTCGAGAAGAAGCAATTTTCTTCTCCGAGAGTGAGCGGAACTGCCACCATCACTCCCTTCGAAGTCAACATGAGGGCCATGAAGGGGATACAGATGATAGGCAAAGGTGTTACTGCCCTTTCGGACTTTTGTGCGTGTATGAACCTTTCGCACCGAGGCTTGCACCACAAGACGTTTCAGGGACACCTAAAAAGTTTAGTGAAAGCTTGCGAAAACACAGCGACTGAAAGTGAAGCTGCTAGTGTGGCAGTAATAAAAGAGCTGTATACAGACTTCCTGAACCCCATAGGGAACATCGATGTTGTGTTCGACGGCTCATGGATGACGCGAGGTCGGAGCTCACACATAGGTGTGGGCTGCATCATTGAGCTCTACACTGGCCTTGTAATTGACCATGTTGTTTACTCAAACTTTTGTCTCGGCTGTGCCCTGGGACCACAGCCTAGAAAAAGACTCTCTGCGTTTACGCAAGGCAAATGCAACTCATCTGAAGAGCACCAACACAAAAAAGACTCTTGCAAGGAGACACAAAACGGGTGCAACTGAAGATTACAGTCCTGGACTACTTTGAAGGTATTCTCTCAAGCATAGCAACCTATTACCCAGGGTAACATGCTGCCTAACATCTAGAAGGTTCTTCCTAAAGACTGAAAAGACATGAGCAGCCAGTCGCTTGAGCCTCATACCCCATGGCTTTTCCAGAACCCCCCAGCCGCTTGTCATGGTGGGGTTTTGATCATGCTTTGCACATTGGAAAATTTTTTTAGATATGATTCCTTGGGTGGAACAAGACACTTTCTGTTTTGTTTTGAAGGGAAACAGATGGGGAACATGTGAATAAAATTTATGGTTAAAGGTTCCTTTTAGAAATTTATACAGTGCGTGTCAATCTTCAAACGCGATTTTCTCAGCTTCACATTTTTTGCCAACTTGACCAGCCTTACGGATCTTTTCATTATGTTTTTGTAAGGTAATTTTGATAAATTTTATACCGTTGAATTCGTAAGAAATAGGACTGTGGAGCTATGCTATTTTTTTGTGGCCAAGATGAACATATGAAATTTTGTGAACAATAATGTGAGCTAATTGCATTTCAAGATTACACAATGTCAATACAATTGAAAGTTCTTATATGATGATATATCTCAGTGACAATATAAATAGCATAGCTCCACATGGCAGGTCTTTGGCTACAGCTGCATCTTAAACAGAACCTAAAAATACTGAGGGAAAGTGTCTTAATGACCCGTAAGAAATTACCTAATTAGATTTCACTTATGCTCTCACAATTTGATAACTAATTGAAGTACATGAAAACTAATTATATTTTTGAAAACAGGAGGAAGAAATACATATACACACCCAATTTCATTACAATATCTCCAATAATAAAACTTTTCGTTTCGAGACCAGTGTCTCCCCTTAAGTGAGCCCCCACCTCAGCCACATCTTTCATCTCCATGTTGGAACCAGCGTTTTCTTGAGTTAATACATTTGCGACCGTAGCGGAGCTTGAAAAGCAGCATTGCCGCAATACCTGGGTGTGATGAGGTGAAGCATATTGAAAATTTAGGGACCACTTCCAATCGGACGTTGACTGTCTCTTGGCAAAGTTCGACCGTAACGGAGCTTGAAAGGCAGCTTTGCCGCAATACAAGAGTGTAATGAGGTGAATCATATTGAAAATCTGAAGGGGTCACTTTCAATTGGACGTTGACTGTATTTGTTTTTGGGAAGTTCGAATAGTAAAATTCCAGTGCGAATCGAATTTGGCAACTTTTAAAAATGTCACTGGTTTTTTACAAACATTAATCGGTATTCTTTGTGGCAGAAGCAAGTATAGCGTATCGCGATGTTTCCAGGTGGTGCTGTGACCCTGTCACGAGCGCTCATGGTCATGTCGGGCGAACTAAAGTGTCATGCACACATTGCGCAATCCTGTTCACATGACAGTTACGGTTACCACCTTGCCCTCACCATCCCGCATTTCCTAACACGACACATCACATGCAAATAATCCAGCCCTGCCGCCACACTATGACCTGCATTCTTTCTTGTGCCAATCATAGACTGACCGGAATGACCTGCTCCACCACAACAATGGCTCGTCAACGTTCACTGAACATCTGACCAGAAATGTTGTTCATTGCATACACGTGGCCACAAATCAAAAACCTTCACATGTAAACCGAACCCCTTAACGCAACACGTCCAATGAGGTGTCTTCGAAGAAATTTTAAAAAGTGGGAGTCAATCAACGAATCCGTCAATCAGTCTATATGCCAATAAATGAATCTGTCAGTTAATAGATTGGTCTCAATTAATCCACCCGTCAAATAGACAATCAATCAGTCAATAAGCCCTACAGTTCTGAATTTCAACATGAAAGGACACTCACACTGCTTTTTCATTTGTGAAGCTTCATTCAGTGTCAGGAGGGTGCCTCAGGTGGCGGCAACCTGCTTGCGCACCCAGGGCACGTGTGGAGGGAGTCGTGAATGAAGAGGTCGCACTCTAGGCAGAAGTCCTCCTTGCACTTCACACACCGGTATACCTAGAGAACCACAGGAACGAATGCAAGTGAAGGAATTAGTTGCACAGATTATTTCAACCCACGTTTAATATACTCTTGGGGTCATTACAGCAGCAGAATGCTCGCTTAACTGAAGAATGGCCAATCAAGTTTTTATATTTACTGCCATTGATATCCATGTTTATTTTATCAGAGCTTGATTGTGCACCAGAACTAGGGCACGCTGGTGCTAGGCTGGCCGACATTTTTCTGAAATGACATATGTGTGTATACCGTAAAAACCGGAATATAGGTCGAGTTGAAAAAAAAAAACACAATAGAAAGTCGACCCCCGTCTTATATGCTGGTCATTGGCAGAAAAAATTCAGAAGTCTGGCCACTATGGGCAACTAAAGTCAACCGCCTCCATCGCTATCACAATCATTGGCGTCGCTTTGTTTACCACCAGTGTTGTGCCGTGGGTGGCCCCATTTTGAGTTTTTGTTTTCTTGTGAATCTATTTGGGCTCTGAGCTGCTTTTTTTTTTATTGTTCTTGATCGGTGGCCGACGACAGTTAACTGTAGCATTCATGAAAACAGTGATCAAGTTTGCGAAGGCACATAGAAATCAGGTAGCACACTGTGGGTGTAAAGTGCGGTAGTGCACTGTGAGTCTGAAATGTGTGAAAGATATGTTGGGATGCTAGCGCAGGCGAATGCGAGCAAGAGCTGTGAGTCGCAAACAATAACTGAAATTTTATCTTTGCATGGGGGATCCCGCTGATCCATCTCGCGAGATACTATTTCTTTGTTGCTTTCCATGGTGCCGACAGCTCTGATTACAGAGGCACACACGGCTACGATCGACGGGCAGATCGAGTGCACCACAGAAGCATTCGCTACTGGCGGACGCTGAATGATCACATCACGACACACAGCGATCAGAAGAAAACTTTGTCTCGATGCCAGACTGCTTCGTATCTAGAGGTTTCAACGAAGCTAATGCTTGAGCCCATCTTCTGGCTTTCTGCCACGTGCAACTTGCATGTAAACACACGTGTAAATAAATGGCTTTTTCACTGTGCACCATTTGAAATTGTGTTTGTTTCACCGTAAAGGTGCCTTCTGATACTTTGGCCGTTCCATTATTTTATTTTCCGTGGTTCAAAGTCGGGGGGTCGACTTATATGTATTCCGTTCCGACCTATATTACAGTTTTCACGGTACGTATAGTCAAACCCGCCAACAACAGTTACCAACACCAGTTTTAAAAAACATATACAACATAACAATCAATAAGCAGCCAATGCATCGGAAACTTTTGTACGTTGTCTACGGTGAAATGAATTGCTTACTACATACTATGTTTTCCTGCCGCATGTTAAGCCGTAACAAAAGTGTCGTGTCAGAAATATGCACGGGAGCAATGTCCTTGTCAAGTGCCCTTCACGACATGGAACATTTCTAAAGAGACGGACTCATTTGAGCCCCCTGAACGTTCAGTAATGCAATATGAAATGTGCACAATGTGTAACATTCCACGAATTCAGAGCACATAACAGCAGCTCCAGCACTTACATGTTTGTCTAATATGGACAACTGACAGGAGAAGCAGATTCTGAAAACGGAAAAATAAGAAGCTGTAGCTAATAGGTCATCCAGTCATCCACACTGGGTAATCTACAACCTGGGCTACTTTTCAAAACTCAACCCCGAACTTCCTTCTGCATGCAAAACACTTTAATTCTACCAAAAATCAAACAAATGAATTTCTGACTTGCCTTCAGTGCTACACCTAAGCCAATTTTGCTGCCGAGAACTACGGATAAATTTGGAAGTCCAAAGAGGTCACACAATCAGCAAGTATATTTCATCCAGGAAATATATCCAGCCAAAAACAGACGAACACAGGAAATAGTGAAGGATACAGGAAAGCGGCTAGAGAAACAGTGTCTCCTTCACCGTTTTCTGTGTTCGCCTGTTTTTGGCTGGATACATTCCCTGGATGCAATGCACAACTAGCCCAACAATGAGTTATACCAGCAATATATTGCCAGCCACAATCTCTGGTACTGTATAATACCCCTGTAACACGGCACCCGTAATGTCAATCACAGTAAATCATCTTCAAACTGAACGTCATTATGACCTTGCGTTCCTGGTCTACACAGGTGTACAAAATGGCATTCTCCATTGATGTCGATGTTTGTCGCCAGTCCAGTGCGCCTTTTGCTTCTTACTATTCTGCACTGATGAAACTACGGAGCTTGCTTCCATGGCTGGCAAAGAGATATTGTGTGTGAAATTCCAACCTTGCTACTGTAGCACCAATTTACCGAAATAACATGGAGGAATTGAAAAAACAAAGAATAGACGAGCATTTATAAATGTGGCCGACAGGAGGCACTGATGCACGCAGGAATGCGCGAACATGGATCTCGCGTGCACCTGAGAGGTTATTTTGTACGCATTCTGCGACAGAATGGAATGAAACATCATGAGAGGATGAGAGAGAGCAAACAGCCAAAGGTGAGCCGAGGGAATTCAGAGATGTTTTCAATGCAAGAAGAAATTGTAGAATTATTATAGCTGAACATCGATATTGGCAGGCATTATTTTTCAAAGCTTTCAATTGAAGAGCACGATGACTTTAACAATTTATTTGTGTTAATGTCTTGAGTGGGTGCTAGGTGGTGTCGCAATTTCATGAGTCGTTTAGTGGTGGGGTGCTGGTTGCGATTTTTGCAAACTATCGGCGCAGGATCGGAGTAAGCCAGGCACAAAGCAGGCTAATTTGATTCTCCGGCCCCAGCACTCATGTTTCAATCCAATCCAAGTCATCTGGAGACCATTCTGTATCCATTCTATCAGACAAATGGCCCCTCCGTCCGTTCTGTGCCCGTTCTTTGCCAAAATGACTGTCAGCACTGCCTTTTCCGGTTGCTATTCTCACGTCTGACCGTCAGACAAACCTCGACCAATCCCATGCGGCTTCCTCTCGTGACGTTTTGTTCTGCACTGTCACAGAACGCGTACAAAATAGCTCACCTGCAGCTTCAGATTCAGATTAAAACATACAGAATGCCAAGTCAACCAGAAAACTTACACTGGCGTGTCTGCAGGTAACGAGTCCCGCGGCACCTCTTCAAAGGGCTCCAAGGCAAAAAGGTGGTGGTATGACCGTGCGAGGTGTGGCGCTGATACCAAGGTCAAGCCTGCACGGGAACGAGATATCATACAACACGTATTGTTTTTTTTTAGCTTTATTATAAGCATACGAAATAGGGGATGACTACGTAGTATAATTTACAGAGAAGTACTTATGCAAGAACAACAGCTCTCCTTGATGCAAGGACAGTACATAAACAGGTAACACGTACTATAATGATCAAAAACGGACAAGTCGAAATGCAGGAGAAAGTGGATGCTTGAAATGATGAGAAATCGTTGAACAAGAGTCAACATTTCAAGAACGAAACTTGCCTTTGTCAGGGCAACAAAGGCAAGTTCCCTCTTCAACATCTCGGTTCCAGAGACATATATTATTCAAAGATTTCTCATCAGAATGAAAAGTGTGAGATGACACCCACTTCCCGTCCTCTCACGGCCAGAAAAAAGATTTTTCAATGCATCACTGTAACGAAAAGAGCAAATACTACAGCTTTAAGAAGTAACACTGGAAAGAACACTTTAAGAAGGTAACTTGAAAGTAACCAGACGCTGACTTCTGCAAATGCAAACCAACGCACGAGGAAAATTCGTCAAGCAGTGTCTCAAACTCACCGCACACTTTGCACTCCACGGGCAGGGAGCAGTACTTTCCGTTACACTGTGGACAGAAATAGCCACCTTTGCTCAGTCCATCCGAAGGATTCTGGCTGTCCAGGTGACTGTCGAATCAATACAAAACGAAGCCAGTAAGTCAAAAGTACAAGCCAGTACCAATACAATAAGTATCTGACTTCTATTGACTTTGACTTCTATTTGACTTCTATTATAGGCCTCAAACATACACTGACAGAGCTCAACTCTTGTATACGTCTTGCTCCTGCCCACAGAATTAAATGGCATCAGAAAACTCGCTACAACTGTGCCTAACATGGTACAAGGCATTTCAAGTGGTTTGTGCCACACATGCAGCACAATTCAAAGTGAAAGTGTGGGATTTCTTACTTATAGTATGATAGAAAGAATTCAAAGATTTTGTTGTAATACTAATGTCATGTTCCATACATGGTTACCTTACATACGTTGAATACTACACAATGCACATAATAATAATCCTCAACACTTCATGGCATAGAAGACAATACTAATCACTGTAATTGACAAGCATTTAATAAGCGAGAGTCAGCATCAAAGAGCTGAAAAATGATTGAACACGGTGTCTCGCTGGAGCCAACGTTTCGACAAGTGGTCTTGTCTTCTTCAAGGCAGACAAGAACACTGCTGCCACACGAAGAAGACAAGACCACTTGTAGCATCCTTAGCTCCAGCGAGACCTCATGTCCAAGGATTTTTCATCTCTTGCAGCTTCCATCTACCCCTGGACTACTCCCTTGGTCAGTATCAAAGGAAGCCCAAATTTGTCATGACAATCTTGGCATAAGTCAGACCATACGGCAAGGCTAAATATGACTCGCTACACATTCCTACTATGCACAGTCATGGACAAATGAAATGTGATCCACAAACTGCAAAGTAGAATGGCTTCTGCGAGTAATAACTCGAGAACCTTATCTCGGACCGCTAATTAGTATGCAGTCGCCAAGGATGGTTTACACCTTGAATTAAGCGTGAAAGCTGAAATCACACCGACATTGCATACACTGGTGCAAAAAAGAATGAAATAATGCATTTTGGTTAACACAAACTGTTCGTGTTTGAATTGTTCACGACTGTACTACTGTTTGAAGACATGGCAGGCTTACCAGAAACAAAGAGAAGGCTTGCCCTCAGTTTCTGTCCGGTGGTAAGGAAATCCTGAGAAAAATGACAAAAAACTGCTGAAGCATTCAAAGAAGCGATGTCCATAGCAAGCAGATAGCTGGCCGATCAATAGCTGTGACCTTACCCATTCTGATCAGCGACGACTCTGCGTTGCCCTAGAGAAAAAAAGGAGCCAGGAGGGCACGATGTAAAAATTGGCGTCAACTACCGAAACATCATTCCATTTCAAACATTTTTAATCTATACAATTCTAAAACATCTTTTTGGCAAGCCTTATTAAAGGATTCTTACGAGCGTTCAAATGAGAATAGAAAGACAAAGTTTAGTTCTGACAACATGCACGGCATGCCCTTTTGTAAAATATCCTCTCAGGCATGAAAGCAGGGTTCTGCAGTACGAGCACTCAGTGCAACACGCGGTACAGTAGCACTGTATGTTCGAGCATGTGGAGCGAGTGAACTTGGAGGCACATTGGAGGTGAACTACTTCCAACGCCAGTGCCTCTCAGTAAACGTAAATCATTCAAATGGAATTGTTGCTCAGATAGAACGACTGCCGCTAACATGATGGGTTTTATACTTGAACTGTTCATCTTGTTCATCTCGCAACTCTTGTTCATCTCGCAATAAACGAAAGCCCTGTTAAGCAGAACATGTCTTTCCTGGTCCCTTCAGGGTCTGTTTAACAAGAGTCTGCTGCATCTTGGAGCACAGAGCCACGAAGGGTGGTTGCGTCAACGTTATGAGCGCTACTCGCATGCACTTATTTCATCACCCATGAGAATACACCCCTACCTCACTAGACATTCAAACCGACCTAGGCCACTCGCACCATCGGATTCAATGGCCACTAATCGCATAAGCCAAAGGGCAAGACTGAATTACCGTGACTGGTGGAGGGATGGCGTGCTGGAAAAGAATGTCCTTGAAATGGTTTTCGTCCAAAATAACATTGTACATGCCTGAAAGAAGCGGCGAATAATTAAAAATGAGAAGGAAACCAACTCCGTGACAAGAGTGTTGCACAGCGATATTCCTGTCAATGCAGTTCAAGAACTACGGAATGAAGAACAATGGGAAGGGTCTCTCTTTTCGTAGAAGTTATGTCACACAAACAAACAATTGTGTTCTCCTGATGTTCCCCGTAATTGTAGGTTTCACATGATTTCCTTTTGAACATCAGAAGAAGAAGAAGTGCTTTTATTTTCCAACGAAATTGTTGGGGGCCCTTCAGGCAAAAAGCTGCAAAATACAGCTTTAATGTGCCTGAAGGCCCTCACATGGCAGCAGTAACACTAAAACCAGCATATATACACATGTTTAGCATACATCCAAATATAATACACCATTTTAAACCAACTACAGTGAAACCTCGTTAATACGTACCTGCCGGGAACGCGGCATAACTACGCACTAAACGGTAGTACGCATTAAACACCAAGTACAAATTTGCATCTTCTAGCGTACGCCATCACCGCCAGCAAAGAAATAGAGTGCCACAGCAAATATTGCCTAAAGTACCCACCGCAAGGCCTTTTCTTTCTTTTTGCCAAAGTGGAGAAAAGGTCCTGGCACTCTTGCACGACCGCCCGATAGTGCGCCGTGGCGACGCCAAAGAGCATTTCGAAACTATTACAAAGTACAGGATACGCAGTCAACGCAGTAACCGACATAGCGACAGAACGGACAGTGTCTACTTTCCGCGATATATGTGTGTGCGTCTAACCGCGATCTGCTACTAAACAAAAACTGACATAGTTCCAGTGAAACGCGGTACGGCCTCGTGGAGCCGATCGTCTCCCGGCTAGTTGCGTGCAGCGCGTCGCCTACTCGGCTCACGCCGTCATTACCGGTCCGCTTGCTGTGCCGCACGCGCGCATTTGTCGGGGGAATGCTGTTCGTACCCACTTCGCTGCAGATCGTGCACAGATGCGGCGAGTAGCTTGTTCGGTTAACGCAGCGATGACGAGCTTCATGCAAGCTATGTGCACTCCGCGACGCTCTAGCGGTCCTGGTATCCGACGGAGGCGCGTTGGGTGGACGCCTAATAAAAGCGTGCAGTATGTTTACAACAGCGCTACGCTTGCTGTACCGTACGCGTGCGTTTAGTGTGATAGCTTCAATGCAGCGAGGTTTCTCGGCGCCCGCGACCCGCAACGCTAACTACGCAACAGCGATCTGCTTTCGTTTCTAGAAAGCGGTGCGCGCCTGATGACGGCTTAGTAGCGTTTGCTGTCGAGCTAGTTACATGGCTGAAGTTCTTCGTCCCTGTCCGAGCATTTGCGCCATCAATTCAACTTCAGCCTTGAAGACGGCCCCGCAAACGAGGCGGCAGCGATCGGCAGCCCAGAGTGTTCAGGTTGTCGCCTAATAAAAGCGTGCAGTAGGCTTAAAAAGTAGCGCGGCGCTGCACGCGTGCCAGAGCAGATAGCTGAAGATACTTAAGGTTGTCGGCGATAAGTCATGCCAGTGCGTTCGTCGGTGGCCGCCACCTCGCCTTCGTCCTTTCCCGATGCTTACCTGCAAAGGCGTCGCCGCAATCGCACGGAAGTCGGAATCGGTGATCAACCGATCTCCGCACTTCTCAAAAAAGACGGAAAACCTTTGGCGGCACATTGTGGCGTCAGGAAGTTGAGCGGCACAGTAAAATTTTATGGCACAAAAAGTTATCGCGGTACGCAGGGTACGCACTAACCGGTAGGCAAGGGGCGAACCACTACGGCTTAAACGGTCAGCGAATGCATTGGGCTCTACGGGACTCGGTCGGGGATTCGTCGCAACTACGTTTTAACCGTTAGTACGTTTAAAGCGGGTACGTATTAACGAGGTTTGACTGTATAAAAGTGCAACATGTTGAATAACACTTGTGTTTTCCTAGAGCATATGGTATTTAAAAGTAACATGGAAATGTAATACATTTAGTCAGAAGAAATGAGAAAATACATTGTCATACATCAGAAACAGTGGTATTTACAACACTAAGAAAAGCACTGCTATAAACATGACTATGATGCACAATATGACGATACTTGGTCTATTGAAACACTGAGCGTGAAATAGATTATTACAGAAGATGCGAAAAAGTAATAACGATTTCGTTTATATGTTTTTTCCGATTTACTAAAGTACTCTCTAATTTGTTTGCAAGTCAAGGTATTCAGAATAAATCTTTCCCTTCCAATTTATTTAACAACGAAGGTAGGCTATGTCGTAGTGACTGCATAAGATAATTTGTGCGTCTGTACGGTACGGACCACCTGTCTTGGCTACAAGTGTGCGAGTCACTTTTTTTGTATTCGAGTCATGGCCAAGCACTGCTTTAACTGAACAAGCTAAGGAGGCCACATTAAAGAGATTTATGTAAGGGCAACTGAAAAAAAAAAAAAAAAAAGATTCACTAAACAAGAAAAACTAACAGAATGTTTCCGCACGTCAATATTGTGCACAACTGACTGAATGCTTTGGCTCAGCTCAATGAAAGAAATCTACTTTAGAACAGAATGAGAACAGCACCAATAAAGATAGTATGCGACAATTTTTATCGTTTTTTATACATACGGTACAATACAGAAAACTTTAATTTCAGGAATTCATTAAAAAAAATACTTCGATGATGACAACGTACCTCCGGTGGTTTTGGTAAGCTTGCAGCACACGTGAACTTCAGCCGCCAAGCCAACAACACTGCAACGAATGTTGCACTTGCGCATGGTCTAGAAAGCGACATGAAAACAAAGAGCACTTTAGCTGACGACTGCAGGCGCACAATTTCCTTCAAAAATGACACCGTGGCCCCGTCAATACATACACAGAGTTATCTAATCTTCGTGCTCATGACTTCTGCTGTCATTGTGGAGCTGTTTGAGTGCATACTTTAATCTTCCTAAATTTCCAAGAAATCGTACACTTTTCTAAATGTACAGCAACTTCTAAGTTTCTGTGAGAGTTCACGATAGCTGGGAATTGTTGCATTTATAACTTAATATTTTGCTGAACATAGTAAATTCGCAAACACACAAAGCTGTTCGATACAAGAAACATAGTTAAGGCAAACACAAGCGCTGGACGTCATTCCCACACAGCAGAACTGTTATACTATACGAGTTTTTCAAAGATAACTGGAGCAGCCTTCTCAGAATTACATCAGCACCTCTAAGCTCGTAGGTGAGTTGTGGAGTTATAAAACTGGCGTTTTCCACAACATTGTTCAGGGAATCGGTGAGTAACTGGTGTTCGGGTATTGATAAATACCTGTATCTGAGTGCACAGCCTCTAAAAATGTTCGCTATTCAAACATACAATGACAAAATAGAGTTTTAGGTTTTGTACACCTAATATCTGTAAGTGCGAACCCACTGTGCAAATAAAACAACTTCAAAAAAGACTGCAGGAGGGTATACATACGGGATGCTTGGTTCACGATTACATGCAGGAAACAGCACTATAAGACGGGACAAAACAAAAGAACACGCAGCGCAGCGGTCTGTGTTCTTTCATTTCGTTCCATCTCATAACACTGTTTCCTGTATGTAACTTAAAAAAGATAGACAAAAGAATACAAAAGGAGCACAAAAGAACTTAAGAGGACGTGGAGCTTTTAAGTAAGCTTTTGAGGCGCTTGGGATAGCATCATTTCCAAAACTAGATGAGATACCATGACCTTTGTTACCACAACTGCGAAGTGTTAATGAGTAAAAGACAGCGAACCTCAATAGTTGTGTGGATGTTGCCAGGATCGCAAGTGGTCAGGCTTCCCATGATTACCAACACTTCCCGACTGGTGTGCACAGGTAAGTGGCTGCAAGATAGTTGTCACACCGTTAAGAACCAACCACAGCGAGGACAACAAGTGGCACAAGAGGCGGACCTTGTAGTGCCGTTAGACTGAATGTGACCTGGGGCAACCACACAAGACGAGATAGAATGGAAAGAGGTGAAGTGACAGTTACCTGACTAAATGGACAATTTTTTTACACAACAAAGGTTCTAGACAAGGCAGTACAGACCCACACAACACAACATCAGGCACTACCGGCACAGCTACGTCAGGGAACTTGTTCACTAGTAAGTGATTTGAACTGCAAGAGAATTCTGCGGCTGCAGTTTTCTGAACTGCAGTAAAATCTCGTTAAAAATAACCTGAAAGGACTGGGGAAGTTTGTTCGATCAAATGGGAGATTAGTTTAATGAGAAAGATGTATAGGGATTGGCATACGAACACAGAATGAACAAAATACTAAGGGGCAGACCTTGAGTTTAAAGGGACACTAAAGGCAAATAACAATTTATGTCAAAGTGAAAACTCAATGTATGACAACTTCTAAAACGGTAATATTATCAACAGCAGTGCCCTACTTACCGAGAAATTAAGCTAAATGTATCACATGATGAGCGCCACGAGTGGGACATTTTCGAAGTGACGTATGAGAGTCTGCCTACAATAAATCACTAGTAATCAAACTAGCAGCAATAAAAAAACAACCTTCCGTGCATCAAAAGATGTAATAAAATGCTGTTTCTTCCTTTCCGTTTGACTGATGGAAAAAAGAACCTCTGTGGCGTTGCCATGGGGAACGGTGCGCGTAGTTCAAAGGTTCCGTTTTCGCCGAACTGCGCTTCGCCCGGCGCCCTGCTTCGCTCACGCGGTCACGTCTCAGTGGTAGTTTCGGGATCGCGTACTGCCGCGTGTGTTTTGCGCGCTCGTGAAAGTTGCTCTGACAGAAAGTTCGACAAAATGTCGCATGCAAAGACACCGGCACTACGAGCCCTCAGCAGCATACCGCGTTCATCGGGGCTCAAGTCGCTGATTTGGAGACCAGCGTCGCGAGCCCATGTCTCGTTGTCAAGTTCTCCGTCCACATCCATTGCGGCAAGCTTCGATGGCTTCGATGGCCGTTGTTGCTACTGTGGGTCCCGCTACTTCCGCTCTGCTGCTACTAGTGTCGGCGGCCGCGCAGTAAAAGCGGGCAACGTTGGGCACGGCAGCAGTGACGTATGAAAGTCGTATTTTCAGGCGGCAGATTTGAAGCGCGCTAACGCGATGCGGACCACTAAAAACGTGATTTTATTTCAAAATAAGCACTTCCTTGGCATAAAAGTAGCACTACGAGGTTTCTGGACCGCTATTTCAACAATCAACATCGACTTAATATTTGCCTTTAGTGTCCCTTTAATCAGAGA
>NC_051179.1:45241001-45314269 GCF_013339695.2 Rhipicephalus sanguineus | reverse complement strand
ACCACTATAAATGAGATGTGCCCTAAGGTGCAGTAGGCAAGCGCTCGCACACGTAAAGCCTCGCTTCTCAAGAACCCTCTACATCAACTTTGCACCGCTACATATTTAAAAGACGTTGTATACCGCTTTTAAAAGCGCCTTGTAGCCGTGTATGCAATAGAGCTCCCGAAGCCAATGTTGGACATAGCCGCCCTCAATATACTACTACACTGTGCTAAACGTGAACGTGGTGTCTTAGAGCCGTTACATAGACAAATGTCATATAGACAGTTATCCGAGATACGGTACAAGTTTATGTTGTGCGCCAAGAACTCCAATTACATCACAGTGCACTGTTTACAAGTCAGAAACTTTTTTTTTTTAGAGAGAAATGAGAATTCTTAAAAATGGTATACAGCATGGGTATACAATCTGCATGTCCATTTTTCACTTGCATTTTTGGGGAGGTACCCATTCCCTCACTTCCATGAAGAGCTGACACCAAGACCTGCACTTAACACCGCTTCCTTAGTATTGCGCCTGCTTAATGCCATGCACCTGCTATGAGTAGGTCTAGCGTGCACTAATTAAGAGTTAACAGATTGACACATTAAGCACGAGAAATCGGTCGAGATGCCAGTTTATGCAGGAGTACATTGAATATTTGAGGAAGATGAGTCACAGATGTAAAAAAATGGCGTGGAGCTCTTGACAATAGTCTACGATCAATCTCACCAGCTATGTGCACTACAAGGAAGGGTTAGGCCACTGGCAGCCAATCAGAAACTGTTTCAGAGAAGAGATGAGGAAGGCCTGCCCAATACATGCCGCTAAGCCTTCAGCTGGTCGACACGACACAGACTTTTTTGCAGCACTGCACATGCAGCGAGTAGGACTCGCTGCATTTTTTTACATCTGTGACTCATTCAAAACTTGCGCACACTGTAACATCTCAACAATCTCTTCATAGCAGGTCTTTATATTGCAATCCCCACATGCCTTACATTCTCACACCAAAGGCATATCAAAGCCACAAACAGGAGATGTGTGCATAGCCAAGAGTTTTAGTGACTTAAAATACCATGACCTTCAATGCGTACTGGGATGTTTGGGGTCAACTCTTCAAAGTTTCACGTCTTTATCCACTTCAGAAGTTGAAGCAGCGAAACTATATCCCGAAATGTAACTCAGCGAATCATATGTTATCACGTCTTTGCCGGTAAACCATTAACGATCTGGGTGGTGGTGGAAAACACACTAATTGTAACTAAATGAGCTTATCGAAAACAAACAAACGTAACGAAAAGTATCGGCAAATGCCACTGCTATCAGAGTGCGAGAAAATTACGCTGAGCAGGTGCGCAAGTTCTCGGCAATTCTAACGACGTTATAATGAGCCTTCATCATAACATCATTATAACCTGCCTTGGCTTGCCACCAGCACTCTTTGTTTTTTTGAAGAAGAAAATGCTGGTAGGAAAACTAGACATGCTTGCCTCACCGGCCATGCATGAGATTCAAGCTTTCTGCATTTTCTTCTTGAATATAATTAGTCTGTACATTTTTCAGACTATGTAGCGCATTCACCTTAGTTCATTTTCACGCAAAACAATCAGTGCTGATACTCTGTGAATGACGTTACAATAGTTCAGAGAAGCTTTCCGGCATGCCTAAATTGTGCAGGAAGAAAAAATCGATCTCCTTGAAGCCTAAGTATGCACTTGTAAATTCGAAGTTCCAAAGTACAACTGTAGATTGAACAACCGTATTCCACGGCTATTGATTTCACATCACCAAATATGGCACTCGTGTATGGTATTTTCGCTTCAAATAACTTTTGTGGCTATATAGTACAGTACTGGTTTCAGGTTTAAATCTTATGAAATGCAGTCCTCTCTCATTGAACGATTGCGGAATCGTGCAGCTGTTTTCCACTGATGCAAAAAAATAAAGTTGTTGGGGGGTGGTGAGAAGGACGGACAAAACCACGCTTTCTCTTAAATTATTTCAAAAGGGTGTTGAGACTCCATAATACTGAATGACAAAGCTGTTTTCCTCCCGACAATCAGTGCTGACACAGCTACGCAATAACATTTCTTTCTCTTAAGAAAAAAAATTCCAGCGGGCAGGTCTAGGACTAATAAGGTTATGTTAAAGAAGTACCGAAACAAGGGCCTTCCTCTTACAGTGCACTAGGGTAATGAAGAATCTGTACTTTTAGAAAAATGTCCACCAGTAAAGAAAGGTAAAGAAACTCTTGTTGACCCTAGGAAGCGGTTGAAGACAATCTGGATGGGACATCAAGAACAAAAGCTCCAGGCAAGCATACAAGGTTTCGCTCTGTTGTTAAAAAACAGGCTGTTGTTCCAAACGTCCTTCAAATGTGAAGTCCAATGATCTGCACTACTAGTTTTCGTCGTGTACAGCCAACTCGCATTAACAAAGAAAAACTCCAATTCAAAAGAGATCTCGAAATTTTACTTGGGACGCCACGTATTAGTTGATACATTTTTGTGCCGCGTTATTCGAGCGGCATTTCTGCTTCGAAGGAGTTCAGACTTTAGTTACTGCGTTAAACGAGCTAAATCATTTACTACGCTTTCTTCCAGAACTAGTAGCAATTCGATTTGCCAGAGAGTGTACGTGCCATAACCCCACAGTAGCGAGCCGCAGCGTTATGGCCCTCATTCAGGCTAGCTCAATTATCTACACGTGCGGCACGACGTAGCCACAAGACACGATTACGCTAATATATTTCATTGAGCGTCTGCTAATTTACGCAGAGTTTTAATTAATGCGAGTTGACTGTACGCCGAACTATTATCGCTTGCACAGTGCCGGCTGATTCTTGTTGTGAGAGCAGTGTGCGCATGGTATGCTTGTTGCTTGTTATGAAAATAATGTTGCACTTTTAATCGCTCGAGATTCTGTTTGTGATGTCTCGTCTTTCTGATCTGTGATAGTGCCAAAAGATTATTATACTGTACAAAAGTTAGGAAAAAAAATAACGGACAGGCCGAGCGTGTGTTGCACGCTCGGCTGCAACGACAACGATCTTTGTGAGGTGTGTATGCTTTTGTGATGTCGTTTCTAACTTCTACTATTACTACGTAGATCAGCAGTTGAGCACATGTTTCCTTTTGACTTTTCCCCAGTTTTCAGTGAGGTCTTGCGGACTACATCGATTCCAAGATGAATCAAAGTATTTTTAACTCCACTGTATGCATTATCTGCAGTTTGTGCTCACTTTGGTGAATTGGTTGTCTTGCACAGACACGGAATGTATCTGTAGACAGCATGACGAGATCTTGTGAAATAAACACGTTTTCAAACACGAGCATGAGAGCACTCGATTCGGCTGTGGTCAAGTATCTTCGCGAAAAAAACGAGTGCGCTACTCTTTAGGACACTGCCCTGCCCCCATTCAGCCACAGCCACGCTCCGAGCCAATTGGAGAGCGTAGCTACTCTGCGAAAACCAGACACTCATCACTGGGTCACAGTCGGGTCATGAAAGGCATTAGCTGTGGTTGCACCACGTACCAGCCTAACCTCAATGGGTACAAGCAGGCACTGTTGACGCATTGAAGTTGCAAGCTGCCCGAGGATGCACCTACATCGAGGGGTACCCAAACCACATTTCACACTGCAGTCAGCGACTTTCTTACCTCGATAATATCTTACATCTTTCGCAGGCTCCGAGAGAAAAGGTTTCTATGCTAGTTATAAATATAATAATATTACATGTTCAGGTACACATGCCAGGAACGACGGTACTAACAGGAGGCATCAATTCTGCAGACAAAAGCTAATGCACGAAGCACGGGGAGCCATTTTAAAGGGACACTAAAGGCAAATAACAATTTATGTAAGAGTGAAAGCTCAATGTATGACGTCTAAAACGGCAATATTATCAAGAGCAGTGCCCTACTTACCGAGAAATTAAGCTAAATGTATCAAACGATGAGCACCACGAGCGGCACATCTTGGAAATGATCACGACGACGTGAGAGAGTTCAACTACAATTAATCACTCCGTAATCAAACTAGCTGCAATAAAAAAAAGAACCTTCCGTGCATCAAGAGACGTAACAAAATGCTGCTTGTTCGTTTCTGTTTGATTCAAGGAAAAAAGAACCTCTTTGGTATTGCCATTGGGAACGGCGCGCGTGGTTCAAAAGTTCCGTTTTCGCCGAACTGCGCTTCGCCCGGCACCCTGCTTCGCTTACACGGTCACGTCTCAGTGGAAGTTTCAGTATCGCGTACTGCCGCGTGTGCTTTGCGCGCTCGTGAAAGTCGCTCTGACAGAAAGTTCGACAAAATGCCGCATGCATGTGATTTTGCCGGATGCCCAAATGACGCACGCCGCCAGTGCACGCCGCCGTGCAGTAAAGGCGGGCAACGTTGGGCACGGCAGCAGTGACGTGAAAAACACCGCTTTCAGGCGGGTGATTTGAAGTGCGCTAACGCGATGCGGACCACTAAAACGTGATTTTATTTCATAATAAGCACTTCCTTGGCAGAAAAGTAGCACTACGAGGTTTCTGGACCGTTATTTCAACAATCAACGTCGACTTAATATTTGCCTTTAGTGTCCCTTTAACAACAAGCAAAACCCTCAGATGCCTGCTCTCGATGTCCTTTTCGAGGCCTGAAGCATCAGCAAATAATTAACTGGGCATGACAGTATAACAGTTACAGCAGTAAACAGAATGCCTTTTACACATACAGGTTGCTTGTGTCGAACATGGCACGTTCCTCACGTCACAGTTTGCAGACAGACATGCATGAAAGTTCAAGAAAAAGAGTGATGACCAAACATAACGAAAAGGTTACATAACGAAAAGAGAGCTGAGCTAGTTAGTAGGTATTCATGTTAAAAGACTGGGCGTGCAAACTTGGACACGAGAGAAGTCAAGAAAACACAAACGCCATCTTGTGTGGTTTTGACTACTCTCTTGTGTCCATGTTTGCACGCCGTCTTTTAACACAGGGATGAGTGCCACTCCTCTTTCAGCCCATGTGCAGCCGTGTTCTTGCAACGTTAAAACATGGCTACACAGTGCCAGACAATAATACGTAAGGCAACAGCAAGCAAAATCAGGTTTTAATGGCATCCGTCGGTGTCAATATGACCGTAACAAAAAACAGTGCGCTACTGCTTGTCCTTGGCTGTGGGCCTCGGCTTGAAGCAGATGCAGCTGATGATCGGAACTATACATCGGCGACTGGCAGCTCTGCTAGGCAGTTTCTGGCAAGAAGCCGGGTGGTTCACGTGTCGCAAATGCCAGTGAGGGATGAATTCAAATGCTGTAATTGCAGAGCATTGCAGTAGTTATTTACATCCCTGCTGTTGCCTCGTGATACAGAATAATAAGTGCACATTGCCTGGATACTTTCGCAGTAGAAATGTTACTGGATCAAACAGCGAGTTCAAGCTAACATACAGCAAGCTTTAAAACAAAAGAAGTATAGAGGGAATCTAATGTTGTAACGTCACTAGGTATGCGGGTGAAACTTTTATGCTTCTAGCAGCTACTTGAGGCAGTCAGCACAATTAGTGGTTTGCCTATCTAGTTAAATTGAAATGCTTAATCAACAAACTGTGCATGTTACATTAGAACAAGAAGAATATAACAAAGTGACACAGGACAAATAAGAGAGCACAGGACAAAGTCAGCTGCTGACTAAACACCCAAATGTCAATTTTCCAGAAGCGGTGCATGAAGAAATTACAAGGGTCACACGAGAGAAAAAAAAGAAAGTGAAATAATAAAAAGAAAGAATAATAAAAGAAAGGGTGTCAGCACTGGAGATAGTCCAATTCCTTTGTTGATAACGAGAGAGAACTTACGCATGCATCTGCTTGTAAAAATGCAAAATGTTTAGCAAATCTCATAAGCAAGCTGTTCAAGGTATTTTCCTGTTATTCTACACTCACTGAAGATCAGGTTGCAACCGCACCTGTTACTACACTCAAACCTCGTTATAACGAACACGGATATAACGAATTATCGGTTATAACAAAGTAAATGAAGAATAGTCTTGTCATAGCTACAGTGTTATAAATAAACGTTTATAACAACTTTTCAGATACGACGAAGTTATTTTCTTGGCAGATGCAACTTTGTTACAATGATGTTTGAGTGTATCGGTCACAAGGTAACTCTAAGCGGTACCTTTAAGTGATGCTGCATGTCTGCACAGGCAACTGTCGATGCATTTGCCTGTTTGCCCTATATAGCAATGGTTACATGTGAGCTGGATTCTGTGCACAACCTGTGTTTTAAATTCGACGAATTGCTGAGCATGCTTCTTACTTAGAATAGTGGACCTGCACAATATTTTCATTCACGCTGAATGTCTCACAGAACCCACTTGGTTTGTTGTGGGTGTTCTTGCGTGACCTCTGTTGCACTGTTTTATATTCTTACAACATACCAACCAGCCTCAGTGAGTATGCTGTTAATGTTTATATATTCTAATGGTCCAGATGCAACATAAAAGACTGAGATGACCTTTATAAATCGAAGTTGGGCTGCAACATGTGGCTCCATTTTTGTTGAAAATTTGGTATAAAAACAGGAAGCACGATAACAATGTTAGTCTGTGAAATTTAATCGATTCTAGCGAACCCTCCAACAATTCAAACATTAACCGCAGGTCTTAACACATCAGTGCCACATTGGGGTAGGAGGCATAATGTTGGGCTTCATATTACAGTAAAAGCTCGTTAATTCGGATTTCACGGGACCAGAAAAAATGTCCGAATTAACCGAATGCCGAATTAACGAATGAACAGGAAAAACAACATTAAAATCAAGTTGGAGAAGCATGCCTTTATTTGCTGAAATATTTTGTAATGGTCGTCTGCGTTTTCACGCAGATTCCGGCTTACATTACAATTTTTCTTAACTTTTCCAAATGGCCAACAGCACACAAACTGTCGGAAGTGCTCAGGCAAACGCCCTCTAATATCAAAAGCGCCTCCGAGACTTCCCGTGAGGTGCGATGAGTGAGGTCGCGACATCATTAATATAATTTCTTGATCGGGCAGGAGACCAGTCGTGGCGACACAGTCAATCGCGATGTAGTCCTGAAGGGTCATATCTGTGGGAAGGACAGCATCGAAGGTCGGGCGGTCACCGTCGGTGGACTCGGCTACTGCCGCATGCTCGGGCCTCACATGTAAACACAGTCACAACGGGAAAAAACAAGAACTCCGCAAGAAGAGACGGTGCTGACGGTGCCGACACAACACAAGGGAAAATGGCGTCGGAGGCGCAGTGGAGCGAAGAAAGAAGACGCCGACGTTCGGTGACGCCGCGATCGCCCCCACTAGTTGATGACTATGGCGATGTCACTCAGGTTTCGGTTTCGCCCCAGTGGTGCCAGCGCTGCTTTACCACACATTTGTGTAGCGGCAGCCGTCAGAATTTGTCCGAATTAAGCGGTGCGGAGCCCAATTCTGACGAATTAACGAAGGTTTGGTCCCATAGATTAACATGCACTTTGGCCGGGACCAATAGAGCCGTCCGAATTATCCGAATTTCCGAATTAACGGGTGTCGAATTAACGAGCTTTTACTGTATACTACTAATATCAATCATCTCACATTCTTTTAGCTCGTGCAAGTCTCAGTGTACTGGCATTACAGCATTTGGCAACTCTAAAAACGTATTCGCTGGTTTTCCGCCAACATTAATGGGTATTCTTTGTGGTGTAAGTAAGCCGTATATATCACGATTTTTACAGGCGGCGCTACGACCCTGTCACGAGCACTCATAGTCATGGTGGGTGAACTAGATTGTCACGCACATCTTGTGTAATTCTGTTCACTTGACAGTTACAGTTACCGTGTTGCCCTCATCGTCATGCATTTCCTAACATGGAGCATCACTTGGAGGGATGAACATGGATTTTGCTCCTAACATGGAGCAAATAACCCAGCCCTGCAGCCACACTACGAACCTTCTGCATTCTTTCTTGTGCCAGTCATAGACTGACGGGAACAACCTGCTCCGCCATATCACAGAAATCACTGCCTCATCAACGCTCACTCAACATTTGAACCCAAATGTTGTTCATTGAATACACGTAACCATAAGCAAGAAAATTTTGCGCATAAACCCAACCCTTACATAACATGTCCAAAGAGGTGTTTTTAAGGAAATAAAAAAAAGTGGAAGTCAGTCAATTGATGTGTCCGTCTATCAGTCTATGTGTTGACTAATCAATCTGTCAGTTGGTGAATTCGTCTCGATTAACTGTCCAGTAAAATAATCCTTCAATCAATCAATCAATCAATCAATCAATCAATCAATCAATAAGCCCTACAGTACTGAATTTCCAAATGAAGGGACACTCACACTGCTTTTTTTTGTGAAGCCTCAGTGTCAGGAGGGTGCCTCAGGTGGTGGCAACCTGCTTGCGCACCCAGGGCACGTGTGGAGGGAGTCGTGAATGAAGAGGTCGCACTCTAGGCAGAAGTCCTCCTTGCACTTCACACACCGGTATACCTAAAGAACCACAGGAACGATTGCAAGTGAAGTAATTAGTTTCACAGATACTACTTTAATCCCCTTTTAGCACAGTAAAACCTCATTGATACATTATCATTCTGTACAATTTCCCAGTGCCAACGTTTGCGACATTGTTACCAAGCAAAGCTGTGCAATGTCATACTGAATTTGGATTGTATGTTTTCCTGGACAGTGTGTTTTTTCCCGCGAATTTTTAAAAAATGCATGAATGAAGTTCTACTGTACTCTTGGGGTCATTAAGGCGGCAGAATGCCTGCGTAACTAAGGAATGCCCAATCAAATGTTATATCTCCTTCATTACATCCATCTTTGTTTTATCAGAGCTTGACTGTACACTATAACACTAGCACTAGCACACACTAGCACTAGGCTAGCCCACATTTTTCTGAAATGACATATACGTGTGCACATATACAGCCAAACCCACTTATACCAATACCAGTTTTAGAAATATGTACAATACCTATAACAATGAGCAGCTGCTGCACCAGGAACTTTTGTATGTCTTCTACGGTGAAGTGAATTGCTGACTACAATGTTCCTGTGCCACATTATCGGTGGTAACAAATACATCACCTAAGAAATATGCACGGGAACAGTGTCCTTGTCAGATGTGCTTCACGACATGGAACATTTCTAAAGAGACAGATGTACAGTAGAACCCCGCTGATACGTTTTTGAAGGGACCGTAGGAAATAAACGTAAGAGACGGGAAACGTAAGAGACGAAAAACAGGAAAAACGGCAAAATATTTAGTGGTACAGAATTTTATTTCAATTCTTACGAGCAGCACGAAAATTGGCGCGCTCAGCCGCGATCTAGTCGATGGATAGAAACGCGGAGCTAAGGACGGCCTCATCCACAGAAATGTAATCAACGTATGTGATTTTTTTAACACCAACAGCTGTAGGCATGAAAGAACTAAGCACACGCAATCACGACCGGCGCGGCGAGTCCGACCGCGAACCGCACGCAGGACCATGCGAGCTCCAACCAGCTCGAACTCCTCCCGTTCTCCGACAAATAACGATGATGATGAGTCTACGCCAACGCGATGGCAGAAGTGAATGCCAATCTCGAAGGCCTTGCTTTCGCAAGCAATTACGTCATACACGCCATGTTTGTGCAATGCAAGTCTCAAAGGCTATGCTTTTGTCAATAGTAAATGCCAATCTCGAAGGCCTTGCTTTCGCGAACAGTTACGTCATAGACGCCATCTTTGCAATTTGAATCTTGAAGGCCATGCTTTTGTTTGCATCAATTGAAAGATTCTGTTGCTTGCGCCTCTCATGCGGCTAATATTACGGTCAAACGAGGCCAAGCTGCGTGAAAATGCACCATGGCCGCTCTCTTTGGTAGTCACTCGGTCGGCTCCGAGCGCACTTCGCGACGTATCATACGGGAACGGTCCGACAGTTACGATGTAACAGCGGGGTTCCCAATACATTGTGTGCTATGGGAGCTATGCCGGGACCGGCGGAAAACGACGTAACAGCCGGGAGAACGCAGCAGTGAGGAACGTAACAGCGGGGTTCTACTGTATATGAGCTCCTGAATGTTCAGCAATACAATACGAAATGCACAGAATGTGTAACATTGCATGAATTCAGAGCACATCGCAGCAGCTCTGGCACTTACGTGTTTGTCTGATATGGACAACTGACAGGAGAAGCAGATTCTGAAAACGAAAAGATAAAACTGCTGTAGCTAATAGGTCAGCAACACAGAGTAATGAACTGTAATCTACAGATGCTACGTTTTCAAACTCAATCCCCAACTTCCTTCTGAATGCAAAACACTCTACTTCTACAAAAAAACAAATAAATAAAATTCTGACTGGTCTTAACACTGCAGGGCTACACCTGAGCGAATTTTGTTGCTGAGGACGACAGATGAGCTTGAAGACCCCTGGGATCACATGATTAGCAATACATCCCCAGCGACAATCACAAGTACTGTATATAAGGTAAACAAATAAGAAAAACAGTGGCTCAGAAACCAACCCAGACATGCCTTGGCAGCACAATGCTACAGCTACTACGACACAACTGCAACCACACACATACAAAAAGTACACAAATATAACACACATGTTATCTGCATAAAAGTCATTTAAATGCTGTAATGCTAAATTTTATGTGTATGATTGTCTTTACTGTCATCTACACAAAATGCAATTTCATGTAATAAATGTTTTAGTACATGCACTACATCGTTTGCAATATACGCCAAAGTTCAGACAGGAGTTAATATGGATGTACACTGAGACATCGATACAGTGATATGAACGAAGGTGCTATTTCATCAAGAAAAGAATGAGGAGGAAACATACACGTTGAGAGAAGTGCAACACGAAAGATAAGGGTATGGCTGAGTATTATTTTTTTCTGTTTCGTTCCTGCATCCATGACCTAGTGGAAACGTGCCTACAGGAATGCACAAACATTAGGGATGGGCAAAAAGTAAGCTTGAGGTTGAAAGCAAATAGTGATTTGGTCTAATGTCGAATCAAATAGTTTGAATAGTAGTATATATCACATATTGTAAAGAAAAATGAGCAGTTTTGTTGTGACTCAACTTACTTACCCAATATTTTTAATAATTAGAACGAGGCTTGTTTGATATCACTTTTTTCGTTCATAGCAAAGAGGAAGTAACTTTGAATAGCAGTAGGGTGAATGTTATAAGCAGTAAAATACGTTAAGGTTTAATATTTGCTATACAGTAAAACCTCGGTAATTTGTACTCGGTTAATTGGGAATCCCGGATAATTTGTATTATTTGCGCGGTCCCAAATTTTTACATGTAAATTTAACCGGATAATTGGTGCGGCCAGTCTGCGACTTCCCGGTTAATTGGCACACTTGGCCACGACTTCCAAGATATGCAAAGGGTGTTGCGAATCTCGGAGGCTGCAACTAAAACATGCATTTTTTTTTTTTTTTGGTGTACGGATCTCGAAGGCCATGTTTTTTTTAACGGAAATACGTTGTAGACGCCATGTTTTAGCAATTGCCAGGCGGCGATGCGTGCGGTTGCGATCACGATCATCATCATCTCAACAGCGATGTTAGCCACTCTAGCGAAGTGAATGTTTTGTGGAGTCATTGTGCCATTTGGATGTCGGCTGGCGAGCATTGTGCGATTCGGTGCGACTGCTCCATTTGTCTCCTGTCTCCGCTTGAGTGTCTTCCCTGTGAATTAGTTGATTGAGGTGTGCTTGGAAGGAAGATGCCGAAGTACAAGAGCTTGTCCCTGCACGAAAAGGTGTGCTTAATTGAAGAGGCCAGCAAGTCGACGGCGTCGAAAACGGCTCTCGCCAAAAAGCACCACGTGCCTCTGTCAACGCTGTGCAACATCATCAAGAATAAGGAGAAAATTCTCGATGCTTACAGCAAGACGCACTCGTCAAAGCGTACACGAGTACGCCCGCCTACGTACGCCGACGTTGAAGCAGCTCTGATCGACTGGCTGCAGAAAGCCAACGCAGCACACCTTCCTGTGAATGGGACCATATTGCGTGAGAAGGCCAACCAGCTGGCGCTGCAACTTGGACATTCTGAGTTTAAATGCAGCAATGGATGGTTTTGCCGATTTAAGGAGCGCAACAACCTGACATTCGTGACTGTTTGTGGCGAGAGTGGCAGCGCGGATCAGTCTGTTGTCGACGGCTGGAAGCAGCACACCTTGGCTCCACTACTCGCCAAGTACGAAGCAGCAGATGTTTACAACCTTGATGAAGCTGCTCTGTTCTACAAAATGTTGCCTACGAAGACGTTCGCTTTGAAGGAGGCAGACATTAAGGGGCGGAAACAGAACAAAGATAGAATCACTGTTTTGTTTGGTGCAAGCATGTGCGGTGAGCACAAGCTGCCACTGCTTGTTATTGGGAAGACAGAAAAGCCTCGTTGTTTCAAAAATGCACGACTGCCATCCAAGGATGACCTGATCTATAAAAACAACAAGAAAGCTTGGATGACGGCTGCACTCTTTGAAGAATACGTGCGGCACCTTGACCGCAAGTTTGCGGCCGCAGGGCGCAGCGTTTTGTTCGTCGTCGATAATTGCCCAGCTCACGGCGACATTCAGAACCTGCAGGCAATCAGGCTGGTCTTTCTACCCCCGAACACGACGTCGCTATCGCAGCCGATGGACCAGGGCGTCATACACCATACCAGGAAAATATATCGCTACAATCTGTTGAAGCGAATGCTCCTTTGCTATGACAACGGAAAGGAGTATAACATTGACCTCCTCGGTGGTATTTGCCTCATTGTTCACGCATGGAGGCAGGTGGAGGCCACCGTTATTCGACGGTGTTTTGAGCACGCCGGTTTTGTGAAAGAAGAGGCAACCTCCGCTGAGTTTGCTGTCACCGCTGTCACTTGCCCGTTTGATGAAGAAGGGGAGACTCTCTGCGCTCGATATGAGGCTTTGCACGCGGACGAGGAGTGCACTCCAATCGGATTCTCCGAGTACGCAAATGTCGAGTGCACAGTGCAGACGTGTTACGCCGACATCGACAGCGAGATAGCTGCGAGATCGACCGATTCGGCCTCTAATGTTGACAGCGATGACGAGCCCTCCCGAGCACCCCCTTTGGCGGATGTCATCGATGCCTTGAGTGTTGTGCGCAGCTTCGTCGAGTGCAACGGCGGCGAGGCTGAGATGCTGCGCCTCATTGACAGGCTGGAAAATATGACTTTCAGTGCTGGGAACTACCGAACAAGTCAGTCACGCATGGAGGAATTTTTCTCCAAGTAGGCTGACTTGCCACAATAAAGGTGTGACTTCCGTACATCACGTTTTCTGGCTGATTTCTTTGATTTCGCGTTGTTTCGGATAATTGGGAATCCCGCTTAATTAGAATATTTTTCTCGGTCCCGAGGCCTTCGAATTAACGAGGTTTTACTGTACTTAGGGCATATAAGTTCGTATAACACGCCTTTAAACATAACGAAATAATTATTGAAGGTGCACATAATATGCACATTTATCCTTGAAGCGTGGCACCTCGGCAGTGCATCTGGATAGGCAGTTTCATGGCATTGGAGTACCAGGCTGCAGTGAAACCACCTATTCGAGGGGGTTACATGCAGTCAAACATACGTTTACTTGTTCATTCCGAATACTTCGAAATTTCTAATATTTAAATTAGTCTCGAAGCAAATTCAAATGCTCTAATATTCGTTCAAATGATCGAAATGTTCGAGCATTCACCCATGCCTAACAAACATGCATTTCACGTGCACCTGTTGCAGAATGTGAGGCCCGTGCTTATTCAGCAAGATGGCAGCAGCCTCCACAATCAGGAAAGCCCCCCCCCCCTGAGAGGGCTCACTAGGAAAGCTTCACATTAAAACATACGGAATGCCAAGTCACCACGAAAACTCACACTGGCGTGTCTGCAGGTAAAGAGTCACGGGGCACCTCTTCAAAGGGCTCCAGGGCAAAGAGGTGGTGGTAGGACCGTGCGAGGTGTGGCGCTGACACCAAGGTCAAGCCTGTACGGGAAGAAGAAGCTATACAACACGTTTTCTGGAGCTCTATTGCAAGTTTACAAAACAGGGAATAATTACGTAGTATAACTTGCGGAGACATACTTATGCAGGAACAACAGCCCTCCTCGATGCAAGGAAAGTATATATAAAAAGCTCACACTAACTATAATGATCAAAAACAGAACGAGCCAGAAGCTTTAAGAAGTAACACGGCAACACTAACCTGAAATTACCCATGAACCCGACATCTGCCAACACAGAACAACGCACGACTTTAGACTGCAATTTTCCCACCCTCGAGGGGGTGAGTTGGCCGATCCCGGAGATAGTGCAATACCGGGCCAACCCGTGGCGGAGGTGAAGCAAGCTTCAAGCACTCCGCTTCATTCCAAAAATAAGTTTAATATCTTGGGTCCAAATAGGACCCGTATCAGATATTAAGCTGATAAGAACAGTTTTATTTTCATGTTATTTACAGAACATCATAAATGGTTACATTTGAACTCAAAAAAAGAACGAGATAAAAGTGTATACAATAAAACCGGAAACAAAACGGCTAAAAAATACAGTTAGTGGTGTTAGTATTGAAACGGTAAAACTGTAAAGGTGTACAATACTAAAAAACCGCGGTATCGCTTCTCGGAATAAAAACTATTTACAAGAGACCTATGTGGCTGCGATAAATGTCCGTGGAGGCGGCGACCGTGTCACTGACGTAAAGGCGCTTCATTTTGATCTTAGCCAAAAGGCCGAGAAGAGGAAAATTCGTCCAACAGTGTCCCGAACTCACCGCACACTTTGCACTCCACAGGCAGGGAGCAGTACTTTCCATTACACTGTGGACAGAAATAGCCGCCTTTGCTCAGTCCATCCGAAGGATTTTGGCTGTCCAGGTGACTGTCAAATCAATGCAGAACAAAACTAGTAAGCCACGAGCAAAAGCCAGCACCAATACAATAAGTACCTACTCCCGCTGACTTCTAACACAGGCCTCAAGCACACACTGACAGAGCTCAGCTCTTGTGCATGTCATGCCCCAGCCCACTGAATGAACTAGCATAGGAAATCTCACTACACATATGCCTAATGCCACAAGGCATTTTAAGAGATTTGTGCCACATATGCAGCACAATTCCAAGTGAAAGTGTGGGATCCCTTACTTACATGATAGAAAGAGTTTAAAGATTTTGTTATAATAGTAATTGTAATGTTCTATACATAGTTACCTTGCATACCTTGAATACTATGTAATGCATACAATAATAATCCTCAACACTTTATGGCATAGAAGACAATACTAATCACTGCAATTGGTAAGCACTTCACAAGTGACAGTCAGTAATGAAAGGAAGCCCAGATCTGTCATAACAATCTTAGCATAGGTCAAACCACATGGCAAGGCTAAATATGACTCACTACTATGCACTGTCATAGACAAATTAAATGTGACCCAGAAGCAGTAAAACAGAATGGCTTCTGCGAGTAATAACTCGAGAAGCCGCAGTCGGCAAAGATAGCTTAAAGCTGAAATTAAGCTTGAAGGCCAAAATCATACCTACACTTTGTGCACTGGTGGAAAAAAGCACGAAAGAATGGACTTTAGTTAATACGAACTGTTCATGTTTGAATTGTTCACGGCCGTACCACTAGTGTTTGAAGACATGGTAGGCTTACCAGAAACAAAGAGACGGTTTGCCCTCAGTTTCTGTCCGGTGGTAAGGAAATCCTGAGAACAATGACAAAAATGTGTTCAAGCGTTCAAAGAAGCAATCTATAGCAAGAAGATAGCTTAACGATAGCCGCGACCTTACCCATTCTGATCAGTGACGACTCTGCGTTGCCCTAGAGAAAAAAAAAGGACACAAGAGGGCAAGATGTACAAATTGATGTCAACTGCCTAAACATCATTCCATTTCATACATTTTAAATTTATACAATTCTAAAACGTCTTTTTGGCAAGGCTTATTAAAGGATTCTTACGAGCGTTCAAATGAGAAAAGAAAGACAAAATTTAGTTGCGACAACATGCCCTTTTGTAAAATGTAATCTAAGGCGTGAAAGCAGGGTTCTACAGTACGAGCATTCAGTGAAACACGTCGTACAATCCGGCTTCCAATCCAATGTGCAGCGCTGCACGTTCTGGCATGTGGAGCCGGTGAACTTGGAGTCACAACGGAGGTGTCACAACTTCCAACACCAGCGCCCCTCAGAAAGTGTACAGTAGACCCTAAGTAAACATAAATCATTTAAACGGAATTGCTGCTCAAATGAAACAACTGCCACTAACATGATTGGTTTTATACTTGAACTATGCCCCACTGTTCATCTCTCAGTAAACGGAACTCCTGTTAAGCAGAACATGTTTGTTCTGGACCCTTCAGCAAGAGTCTACTGTATCTTGGAGCACAGAGCCATGCAGGGTGGTTGTGTCAACGTTATGATGGCTGCTTGCAAGCACTTATTGCATCACCCATGAGAATACACCCCTATTTGGCTAGACATTCAAACTGACCTAGGCCACTCGCACCATCGTATTCAATGGCCACTAATTGCATAAGCCAAAGGGCAAGACTGAATTACCGTGACTGGTGGAGGGATGGCGTGCTGGAAAAGAATGTCCTTGAAATGGTTCTCGTCCAAAATAACATTGTACATGCCTGAAAGAAGCGGCGAATAATTAAAAATGAGAAGGAAACCAACTCCGTGACAAGAGTGTTGCACAGTCATATTCCTGTCAATGTAGTTTAAGAACTACGGAACGAAGAACAATGGCAGGATTCTTTCTTTTCTTTGAAGTTATGTCTCGCAAACAAACAATTTTGTTCTCCTCATGTTCCCCGTAATTGTAGAGTTCACTTGACTTCCTTTTGAACATAGCCAAGCATTGCCTTAACTGAACAAGCTAAGGAGGCCACATTAAAGAGATTTATGTAAGGGCAACTGAAAAAAAAAAAAAAAGAAAGATTCAGTAAACAAGGAAATTGAACACAATGTTTGCAACGTCAATATTGTGCACGACTGACTGAATGCTTTGGCTTAGCTCAAAGAAAGAAAGCTACTTTAGAATAGAACAAGAACAGCATGAGAACAACACCAATAAAGAAGGCACGAGACAATTTTTATCGTTTTTTTATACATACGGTAGAGTACAGAAAACTTTAATTTCAGATTCATCCAAAAAGAATACTTCAATGATGACAACGTACCTCCGGTGGTTTTGGTAAGCTTGCAGCACACGTGAACTTCAGCCGCCAAGCCAACAACACTGCAACGAATGTTGCACTTGCGCATGGTCTAGAAAGCGACATGAAAACAAAGAGCACTTTAGCTGACGACTGCAGGTGCACAATTTCCTTCAAAAATGACCACGTGGTCCCCTCAATACATACACACACTTAACTAATCTTCGTGCTCATGACTTCTGCTGTCATTGTGGAGCTATTACAGTGCATACTTTAATGTTCCTAAATTTCCAAGAAATCATACACTTTTCTAAATGTGCAGCAACTTCCAAGTTTCTGTGAGAGTTCACTATCGCTGGGAATTGTTGCGTTTATAACTTAATATTTTGCTGAACATGGTAAATTCACAAAGACACAAAGCTGTTCGACACAAGGAACATAGTTTAGGCAAACACAAGCACTGGACGTCATTCCCACACAGCAGAACTGTTATAATACGAGTTTTCCAACGATAACTGGAGCAGCCTTCTCAGAATTACATCAGCACCTCTAAAGCTCGTAGGTGAGTTGTGGAGTTACAAAACTGGCGTTCTCCGCAACTTTGTTCGGGGAATTAGTGAGTCACTGGAGTTCAGGTATTGATCAGAAATACCTGTATCCGAGTGCACAGCTTCTAAAAATGTTTGCTATTCAAACATACAATGACAAAAGTGTTTTAGGTTTTGTACACCTAATATCTGGAAATGCAAACCATCGTGGAAATAAAACAACTTAAAGGAGCACTGACATCAAATTTACGCATGTCAAGATTTTTGCATCGACGAGTAGTTATCTACCCCATAGTAGCGATTCGCAACCGAAAATGCAACTCAGGGACGAATAGCTATCTGTTTTATTGATTTATATCACCGGTATCTAGCGCGATTCAAAATGGCCTGCAAGCCCGCCATCTTTTAGCGCTGACAGCGCTCCCTCGCGGTCAACTCCAGACCGCGCCCCAGTTTACCACTTGTCCACAGAAAGGAGTGACGTGAGGATCAGCTGCTCAGCTAACATTTCGTCTGCTAAGCGCGCACGTTCAGTCATGCATTGTCACCAGCGTCGCCGTCAAAAGTATCGACTTGTGTTGAAGACGACATTCTGGAACTTAGAATCACCGCGATACGAGACGTCGCGAATCATTTCTGCTTCGACCCTTTGCAAAACGGCGATTCAAAACGACGTTCCAAGCAGCAACGAGGAGGTACCCGGGGACGCACGCTTGGGCTATACTCACTGGTGTGTCTCAATTAGCTATATCAGAGAATTTTAGCGTGCACGGCATTCCAGTATACACAAAGGGGTCTATGGGATATCGGCATAGCGAATGCACACCAGCGGAGAAATAGAATACGATAGCTTTCTACAATAACAATTCTGTGCTTGCCAGGTTCTTCCTTGCGCCGCCAGATGGCCCCACCTATCCGGCCTCTCACAGTTACAGCTGCAGTAATCCGGTATTACGCTAGTGCAAGGAAGTCCACGGACGAACTAACATTCACTATTAATACTACATGCGTGTTACTTGTTAGCGATGTTATTTATCTATAGGCTACTCCACTTTGATAGCTTGTGGTCGTGTTGGCGTGTACCGTACGTGTAATGAAACGCCACGCACTTTCCGCTTTTTCCGCGCCTCGACGACCACCTAGGCACTACGCAGCGGTTCCCCGACATGCTGGCACGTAGTCGCTCCGATTGATCGCACTCGTGCTGTGGAGCACACGACAAATTAGTCGATGCGACACGATGAATCGCAAGCACGGGTCGGGACAGCAAGGAGAGCCACTGGCTGGGAGTGAGAGCGTCGCCTGCAGCGTCAGCGCCACAATAAATACACTCAGATGGGCAAAGTCACTGTTACTAGCGATCGTCACTCAGGATGGTATTTGTGGAATGTATCACACCTTACATGTAGCACTAGTGTCGATGTCGCAGCGTGATCTATCTTCCATTGAGCTTTTGTACGCTGTTTGCCCTCGAAATAAAATTACTTCCACACGACTGACGCCATTCAAATTTGGCCAAGAAGACCTATGCATACCGAGCAATCGAATGAATGGCACATCTCGACTTTAAAATATGATGTCAGTGCTCCTTTAATGAACTGTAGAAGGGTATGCATTTGGGCTGGTTGGTTTGCGATTATATGCAGAAAACTGCGCTATAAGACGGGACAAAACGAAAGAACACGCAGCACAGTGGTCTGCGTTCTTTCGTTTCATCCCTTCTCATAGCACTGTTTCCTGTATATAACTTAAAAAAGGTAGACAAGAGAATACAAAAAGAGCACAAAGGAACTTAAGAGGGCGTAGGGCATTTAAGCATGCTTTTGAGGCGCTTCGGATAGCATCATTTTCAAAACTAGATGAGATACCATGACCTTATTACCACAACTGGGAAGTGTTAATGAGTAAGACAGCGAACCTCAATAGTCGTGTGGATGTTGCCAGGATCGCAAGTGGTCAGGCTTCCCATGATTACCAACACTTCCCGACTGGTGTGCACAGGTAAGTGGCTGCAAGATAGTTGTCACACCGTTAAGAACCAACCACAGCAAGGGCGACAAGTGAGGTGGATAGTGCTGTTACAGTGATTGTGATCTGGGGCAACCACAAAAAACGAGATATAATGGAAAGAGGTGAACTGATAGTTACCCAATTAAATGGACAATTTTTTTACACAACAAAGGTTCTATACAAGGCAGTATAGACCCGCACAACACGACATCAGGCACTAGCAGCACAGCTACGTCAGGGCACTTGTTCACTAGTAGGTGATTTGAACTGCAAGAGAATTGTGCGGCTGCAGTTTTCTCAACTACAGTAAAATTTCATTGAAAATAACCTGAAAGGACTGGGGAAATTTGTTCGATTTAATGGGGGATTAGTTTAATGAGAAAGATGTATAGGGGTTGGCATACGAACATGGAATGAACAAAATACTAAGAGGCAGTCCTTACGTTTACTCAGAGATTCCGATAGAATTCTATATAAGCCATCAATCATCACGAAACAAGCAGTCAGGGGTTTCTAAGACGTTATTCAATGTCCCACTCTGGTGTCGCTTTACTGATGCTTGTTCCATGTTTGATGCATTATGTTTTAAGTATTGCTGTGGTGGCCTTGGGACTACAATGTACCACTACTGATCCTGAGGTGCCAGGTTTTCTAAGCTACAGGCATCGATAATACTACATATAAAGCTAATAAGCGCATAAATATACACATACCGTAAGACTTCAGCAGCAAGCTCGAGAGAATTCTGCAGGGAGGGTTCGCCCGAAGGAACCTGTGTCTTGGAAGACTGCAATGCCTCTACCACCTTCCCCGCATTTCCTAATGTTGGAAAAGATTTTAACAAATGCTTGGAATGCAAGTCACCTTGGATTCAATCAAAGGTCACTGCTAATTACGTCGCTATCACGAACAACGTTGAGCAATAACAATGAACAAGAGAAATAATAAGAAAAGTAACTTATCATGCAATAAAAGACTCAGAAGATATATATAATGTGCATTCACTGAAAGCAGGCTTCTCTGGAGCAGGATGGAACCCACGTGGCTCAAGTTTATTCAACTAGCCATGTACAGGCAGCTGCTAGTAACATGTTTAAACATCTGTACATAGTTCCAAATGTTTATGTGATAACTAAGCCGCAATATTTACCTGCAACAATACTGAGGAGAATTCTTTTCAAATAACAGCATTTCACAAGAGGTACAGTAATAAGAAAATTAGTTTGACATATACCCTATTCTATGGTTCAAAAACAAGTTCGTCCGAAGCACTTTCATGTCACAATAAACAAATCAAATTCCGGCATTAACAGTTGCAGCTTCAATCGCAGTGACCTCATGGAGCATGCAAAGAAAGAAGAAAGCAACGTACCCAACAGCAGCAATAAATTTTGACAAAGATCCAGCCACACACGCCTAGCAAATGATGCGGACTAACCTGCCAATTCGCAAAGCTTCTGTGCCCTCTTGTTACACGTGGAAATAACGCCAACGTTGCTGATGGGATTTTGGTCAAAGAACTCCTCCACAAACAGCTCTAGCATCTGCGAGGAAAGTGACAACACATCTTTTATAGAAGTACTGTCACAACATGGTGACTGTCAAGAATGAAGCGGTGCCAAAATGGTGAGTTGTGCGATGAACTTCTAACACTTTGTTGCACAAACTTGTGTCCAGAAGAACAAATGACACTCAAAGTACAACGATAGCGACTCAAAGAGTCACCGCAATCTGATTTATGGCTTGAGTACCTTCAGCAATTTATACATATCTTTGGTTCTCCTTAGACAGTGACACACACCTCCACTACATATAGAGTGATGTGGCCATGTACAATATACTACGTCACATATGGCATCGACAGCAGTAAGAATCGAAGCACATAGATGGCAAAAATTAAGCACAGTGCAGTTTTGTAAAAACTGTTGCCATTCCATTGTAGTCGTACAAAACTGAACTGCTTCAAAGGAACAGTGACACGATTTTGAGCCAATGCAAAAGGGAAACACCGGAGCTTGGAAACATCCATAAAATATTTTAGTTTGACTATAAAGTTTTCATTGCCAACATCATCTGCAAGCCAGCCCCACCACAACGGACATCATCATGACGATTCAACACAGTTCGCTGGGTTTGCGAACTCTGCATCCTGCATGCAGCCGAAACAACTGACGGAGTCATTGGACAACAATTCACTCATCGTTGTTCACGTGAATCACGGGCAACTGACAGCGGACGACAGAACAGCTGCTAGTACATCACAACTTGCTGTCCCCACGTCACTTAAACCTACGTCAGACTATGTCGACACGTCACTGTCCAACCACCCCCTCAATATATATCACAACCGAAAGCGGTTTTTCAAAGTAGCGGTATTGAAAATATATTCGATGCTTTCTGAGGCACCACAAACTGCTTTTAGGGTTCTTGACACCAGCGTTCTTATTTAGAGGAGCAATACAAAAATTTCTAAAATTCGTGCAAGTACTTCTTTAAGAAACGCTTTAGGGTTTTTCCACTGGTGAAGCAGCTTGCAATGCCTACACATAACGCTATCTTTTGATAGTGTGTCATCTGCCAGCAAAGCAATGCGCAAATTGTTTTAGTATGAGACACCGATGCCAGTGGGGCCCACGCGTCTGTGCCAAAGTGAGAACACATGGGAAATCCTTGAGCATTCTATAAACCCTGTCGATGCACGCGTACACTTGTGCAGTGGTTACAGTATCAAGCGTCTGTTCTATAGATTGTACGTACAAATCCTGTCGTAGACTTTGCTGTTATTTTTTCAAGTTCTTGTCGCTCTTTATATTTGATTCTTCAATTCTTTTACTTCATGCTGATTTCTACTTTGCTTTACTTTTTCCTCTTTCATTTCTTGTGTCATAGGGCAGAGTTAGTGGAAAAGGACAACACACGCACACTTTTCGCTCGTAATAAGGTTTGCATTGCTTAGGCATCAAAGCACACCAGGTAGAAGCACTTCTCAGCCAGAAGTCAACACAAATCGCTGGAGGCAGTGAAGACACTTCTGGTGTCCATGGAAGCACATCCAGGAGCTCTGCTACGACGTGCTCAAAGCAACATGCTGTACCTTCAGTGTGCAGATGAGGCGTGTAGGCTTCAGATCCGGTTCGGACATGGATTCGGAGAAGTCAACAACAATGTACAAGTGTCTCATCTGCAAACGAGAAAAAAGCACAACCATAATTTTTGCTCAAATGTGCTGTGCATTAAAAGGTACAATGAAGTGTAAAAGTCTACAGGGTATGGATCCTGTGCAAAAGTAAGGATTCTGAACAGTATGTGCCTACACCAAGTAAAATCATACAAGGCATTTTTTGCATATATACTACAATTAGATCCTGCAGGTCAGCAGTCAAGCAGTAAGCATTCAGTAAGTGTGGGTACAAGACTGACCATCCCGAGTCGAACATTTTTCTTGGCCAGCATCTGTTTGCGCTTGGCCCTGTGGACAAAGTCCAGCACACTGGGCTGAAGCAGGCCCGATTCATCTTCCTGAATGGCTTCCCTGTAATGCAGAGGCAATATTCACATATTAACACAGGTTTCAGACTTCTTGAATGAAAGACGCACACAAGTGGCAAAATCAGCAACACGACACATCGCAAATTGCTTGGGCAGGAGAGCAATGAAATACTTTTTTGACGTTTAATAGCACACTCATTTAATTGTCGTGCAAGCAAGTTAGGCTGCCAATGTGACCAGCGAAGATGGGTTGTGTTATACAAGGGTCCAAACATGCATAGTCAGCAGTTTAAGTTGCTAAAGCACACATTCACTGCAGGCAGCTACAAACTATCACACGTGCATAGTCAATCATGAAACTCATTTGTCACCTTGATAAAAACATAGTAAAGACAACAGAGCTATTGCTCAGTATTAACACAGCCTGTGAAGTCGAGTTAAAAGTCAGAACAGAGACACAAACAAAAGTAACAATGGCTTTAGCATAAGCATGTTGCACAAACTGGCAATGGTCACAAAGTGAACTTTGCCGTGGCTTTTATTTACACTTTTTTGCCAACACAGTGCGCAGATAACCACCGGCGAAAACTAGCAAGGAAGAAAATATATAATGAGGCTTACTATTTTTTTATAGTTTAATCACGCCTGGGCGAAATCACGGCCCATGCGCGCATGTGAAATGATATTACGATAGTGACCATAACAGCTACAATATGTTTCTTCTCTGATTGTATGGTAAATAATAATGCGGCCATATATATGTGCGCCAGCTGACAGCGATGGTGATATTTGCAATGGGCAGCGCATCATGCTAAGTAAAATTCGGTGCAACAAAGTGAACAGCTGCTGTTTCACGGGACAGACAGCAGAATTTACTATACCCGGCTCTTCGTTCACCAAACTTATCTCAAACATCACGCTCGCGACTGCGCGTGCATGAAAGACTTGCCGGCAAGTTGCGAAAGAAACACAGCTATCGTATTAGCTTAAGTACTGCTATGCCTAGTAAGACAATTCGTCCTACAAGTCATTATACTCAAAACAGCACACCAATAAATATGGCTTTAAACGATATGCAGACCACAATTTGCAAAATTGGAAACAAGCAATGAAGCATGCGCACCGGCGATCGCGTGAAGCGGCTTTTAATTTTCATTTTCGCCGTATTATCACATCACAAGACGTCCTCATTGAAGGCCGATGTGTGCACACTGATGAAAACGACTTTCCTACGAGTTTCGTAAGAAGTTAGAAAAATAATCTCACCAAGTTCTCTCATATTCAGTCTCCCACCGGTATCCTTTGCCTTCCTCTTCGTCCGCCATGTTGATGTCAAACGTGCGCGCTGCTGTTGCTTGCGTGGCCTCTGAAACTTAGCACTAGAGGACGCCACATGTCAACACAGTCGAGTGGCGGCAAATTTGAATCGGTAGTCGGTTGTGTGTAGCGTTTGGGTTAACGACGCAGCGATATAACGCAATTCTTTGCCAACAAACAATGACAGCAAACCCGAGTCGAAGCTGACAAAACTGAAGACTTCGTGGCTCCCTTCATGATGGTGTTGGAACTGCAGGATGGTGTCGTCAAACCGGTCAGACTTGGGGTCCTACGCTCAGAAGACATGTGTCACTGGCGTAGCCAATGGGAGTTCGTATTGAGAGGTTTAACCCGGACCCCCCCCCCCCCCCCCAGCGGCGTAGGCAGAATTTTTTTCGGGGCGGGGGGGGCACCTCCTTGATCCGACGAGTCTGGGCAGGTAAGTGGGATCGAGGGTCATCTTGTGCTCTGTATCCCATGGTGAAAAAATTTCGGGGAGGGGGGGTGCACGGGCCCGGTGTGCTTCCCCCCCTGGCTACGCCACTGCTCCCACCCCTTAAATTATTTTTTTGCTGCATACACACACTCACATGCAAACACACGTACGAACACACATACAGAGTGGTTACCCCCCCCCCTCCTTTCCTCCCAAAAAATTTTCTGGCTACGCACCTGCCGAGTGTCTTACCGTCTGTGCCAAACACCTACGCTTCCTTCCGTCATATGTATTTACGTTTTCTTTGGCCTGCAAAGCCACTTCTCACGGTAGCACAACGGTCGACTTGCTGTTTGCTGTCATGTGCTGCAGCGCCTCAAAGTTGCTCTTTGTTGAAAACGTCAAGAGCACTCTATATTTACATAGCGATGTACTTTGACCATGGCTCCATGCAACTCCTTACGACACAACCAGTTTGCTCAATTTCACACTAAGCAGTGACCAATCTAACTTTCCACGTCCACTCGAAAACAGTGATCTGTGAAGGCAATCTGTAGAAGCGTCGAAACATTTTTAAAGCGCAAGAAAGGACGGGCAGAGGTAGAGAAGTTACAGCGCTTGTCTCGTAGCGTTTATCTTTCTGTCCCGCCCTTTTTGCGCTGTAAAAATGAAGGCAGTCCGTACAGCAGCCCTGCAGCCAGGAACTTTTTGGGGAGACTTCGTGTGAGTGTGAATGAGGCATCTTTGAAGGTCCGTGGCTCGAATGTCGCGAGGGTCAAGCTCGCTGATGCAGCGAGGTCGCGACGAACGGCTATCCAGCGAAGCGTGATGGCGCGTTCATTTCTGTGTGCAGCTCACGGCGGCGGGCTTTGTGTTTGGACATAGTCCCGGACCAACGAGGGGGAACAAGATTCATTAAGTATTCGACAACTTCCGCTGCCGCTGGTCTCGCGTCACAGAACTCCGGAGACGCTAAATGTAGCTACCGGTTTTCCGCGTCGCGTGCGGTGCTATATGGTTTATATATAGACTGGGCCTTTGACAATAATCTATATATATACAAAGACAGCCTCATGTGTAAATTTTATAGTAGAGGGATTAGGTTTGTGAACGCGTCCATTCATGTTTCAATTTTGTGCCGTTTTAGGATTATTGACAGCTTCACGATTGAAACTATTTTTAAACGAAGAGGAGTGGCCGGAGCCGCAACTATAGGCACCAACCTCTCCTTAAACACATTTAATAAGAATATTTTTAAAAAGACCACCGGGCATAGGTGTCCTATACACGTCCCAACATGCATGACTCGCCCTCTGAAAAATCGGGCATTGCATACAATTGAATTTCAACATAAAGTTCGCTGAATAATACAGGGATCGATAGACTGTCTCCATGACTACATTTGCAAAGGGCGTACTGGCGCGAAAGCAATGCAACAAGAAGCGTGCATTCGGAGAAAACAACTGCACACTTCTTTGATGGTGTTTTTGAGTATGTTCAGCAACTTTGACTCCCTAGCAACACTGCGGTTCTAACGTCGCATAATTGGTTTCTCTATTGGGCATCTGCTATTGCGTTTCGATTATAGGATATGTTTTGAGATAAGCTTTGCGAGACATCGCATGACTCAGAGCCACAGCTCTCACATTTTCCCATGACACAAAATAAATTCGTTATTGTTTTAATCAAAATTTGAAAGTTTGGCAGCACACGAGCACACTACAATGTCCAGTGCAAAATACAGCCGGTGGTTGGGGCTGTTAGGATCGGATGCTTAAGTGAATGCTGACTAAGTGTTTATTTGTGTATAAGTGAATGAGCTTGCCCGAATGCACACATGTGCGCATTCATGCATACTTACGCACACAAACCTGTACGAAATGATCGTACGGTGGAATCGAAAATACGTGTGTGTTTTTTGCGTGCAGTTTTCCCATGAGTTCCGACAGCGGTCCAAGCGATAATCCAAACACTGTATATAGCATTTGCGACACTCGGAGCATCGGAATATTCATTCGAAGTTCTTTGTGCGCTTCAGCCCTGATCTGCAGGCCTTCCTTGTGAACAGCTGCCCGCGAATGCTCCAAATGCAAGTTGTATTAACAGCATGTATGAGCACGCTAGTTTGTTTGCGCCTGATGTTGACGTTCAACTGTCTGCCCCGTCCTACGCGGCCCGACGAAACGCGTTCCCATCACGCACCAATGCGCCGTGGGGGCGGATCTATGCGCCTGATTATACACGTCGCTCGACGAAGTGTATGTACGGCTTGAAGTCGTGATTGCGTGCGGTACACGGCCAGACTTTTTCAAGAGAAGCTTGTTATGAGTTGCAGATTTCGGCGGCGTTGTACGCGGAAAACCCGGCGCCGGCGCAGCGTACAGAAAGACGGCACTCGAAGGTGCGACTGTCGCACGCGTATTTGTTTGCGCCGTTTCGCGATGATTGATGCGATCAGCCGTTTCTGATATGACAATCTGATCTTTTATCGAGGTCGCTTGTCATTTGACGCTGCCGCGTTTCATTGTTGCCTGAATACGAACGCGCGACCGCCGTTGTTGCGCTGTTCCCGTGGATGAAGAAAGGAAACAGTTAGGAGGGATCATTGCGCAATGCGAACGAAAGAATGAAGGAAAAAAAGAAACCCCCCCCCCCGAAATTTTTCATTTTTGCATGTGCATGCGTTTGTATGGTGCAAGCACACATACAAACGCACGCATGCGAACATACAAAAAATTCGGCAGATCCCACGCACTGTGGGAATCGATGTAATGCGAAGCAGCCAGCAAAAAGATGCATACATCGCCTTGTTTGTCTTTGAGCCAAATGAAATCATTCATGCTATGGCATCTAGTCCACCATATATCGCATGTTTGCCATGCAGGCATGCATGCACAATGTAGTATACACCATGCCAATGAAACGCATATTCTAGTATATACAATGCATGACCTGTCGCTTATGTTCATCACGCACTCGTGTCGTGCCATACCAGTTTTGGTATATATCCAGTTAACAAAACGGCCGGAAGCACACCATGACAGTGGCATGTAAATCATACCGTACATGACATGCATAATATGATTCGCATGTTAAGACCTCTCATTTATGTTCGTCATACAGTCACATCGCGCAATATCAATTTTGGTGTATATTGCTACGGGGATTATTTATTCGGCAAGCACTGGTCGAGCTAACACTGCACACAGTGCACAGGAACGCAGGTCAAAGGCAGCTCCAGACTCTGCCCCACAGCAGCAACGTCGTCGTCGTCGTCTTCATCCATCCGGTATCAATGCGGCGCCCGTGCCAGAGTGACCTTTCCATACCCGTGACATTACCCCGGTCGGCAAAGCACCGTCCCGGTGCCTGTTAGGGTTAGAAGGGCGTGTCACCATTGTAGGGCTTCAGGCGAGAAACATGCACGATGTCAGTTCTGGGTGTAGCAGTCGATGAGTTAGTGGCCGGGGAAATCTCATAGGTGACAGGTGTCACCTGGCACAAGACTCGGTAGGGCCCAACATATCGCGACAGAAGCTTCTCGCAAAGGCCAACACGACGAGATGGGAGCCAGAGTAGAACGAGAGAGCCCGGAGGAAAATCGGCATCCCTATGTCGACTGTCATAGAGGGACTTCTGTGCAGTCTGGGATGACGAGAACCGAGCGCGGGCTACTGTACGTGCGATGAGAGCACGGGTGATGGCATCTTGAGCGTATGAAGTGGTGGATGGAGGGTCAGGCGCAAGCAGGGTGTCGAAAGGTAGTAAGGGATCACGACCAAAGAGAAGATAAAAGGGTGAGTAGCCGGCAGTTTCATGACGCGACGAGTTGTAGGCGAAGGTGACGAACGGGAGGGCAGTGTCCCAATCGCTGTGGTCGTCAGAAACGTACATGGAAAGCATGTCCGTCAGTGTGCGGTTGAGGCGTTCGGTCAGCCCGTTAGTCTGAGGATGGTAAGAAGTCGCAAAGTTGTGTCGAGTAGCACAAGATCGAAGTAAGTCGTCAACCACACGAGACAGGAAGCAGCGACCACGATCTGTGAGTAAGTGACGAGGAGCGCCATGCTGGAGAATGATGTCGTAAAGAAGGAAATCTGCAACGTCCGTCGCGCAGCTGGTCGGTATAGCGCTCGAGTGATAGCATACCGAGTAGCATAATCCGTAGCTACTGCGATCCACTTATTACCTGTTGTTGAAGTTGGGAAGGGACCTAGCAAGTCCAACCCCACTCGACAAAACGGCTCGGCTGGGACTTCAATAGGTTGAAGGCGTCCGGCAGGGAGAGTTGTAGGCTTTTTTCGGCGCTGGCACAGGTCACACGCAGCGACGTATAGCGGCGGACTGAACGATAAAGGCCCTTCCAGAATACCCGTCGTCGAACGCGCTCATAGGTTCTGGATACGCCTAAATGTCCAGAAGTTGGCGCGTCGTGAAGTTCTTGCAGGATGTCCTTGCGCAGATGACGCGGGACGACGAGTAAAAATTCCGCGCCATCGGCGTGTAAGTTGCGGCGGTACAAAACGTTGTCTTGAAGCAAGAACGTGCTCAGTGAAGGGTCGGTATCGCCGGACTGAAGGCGGTCAATGATGGAGCGCAGCGATGGGTCGCGGCGTTGTTCATCCGCCACCTACAGAAAGTCAGTGATGGCTAAGATGCAGTCATCAGCTTCCACCTCAGTGGAGTTGGGTGGATCAACAGGGTGTCGTGATAAGCAGTCTGCATCGCTGTGCATCTTGCCAGATTTGTACACTACCGAGAACGTGTACTCCTGCAATCGTAATGCCCATCGGCCTAGTCTTCCTGTGGGATCCTTAAGTGTTGACAGCCAGCAGAGGGCATGATGGTCTGTGATAACTTGGAATGGGCGTCCGTATAGGTACGGACGGAATTTCGCGATAGCCCAGACGAGAGCTAGGCACTCCCGCTCGGTAATGGAATAATTCTGTTCCGAATGTGACAGAAGGCGGCTAGCGTACGCTATCACACGGTTTCTGCCATTCTGTATCTGAGCGAGTATAGCACCAATGCCATGGCCACTTGCGTCGGTGCGAAGCTCTGTTCGAGCGGTTTTGTCAAAATGAGCCAACACAGGTGGTGATGTGAGCGCGGAAATCAGCGACGCAAAGGAATGTTCTTGGTCGTCACTCCAGGAGAAAGCCACGTTCTTTCTGAGGAGATCCGTGAGTGGCCGAGCAATTTCCGCGAAGTTGATGACGAAACGGCGGAAGTACGAGCAATATCAAACGAGCGAAATGGCCGCGAGTGCACCACGAGTATAGCATGTAAGTCATGGCATACATGACATGCATGTCATGATTTTCATGTTAACACCTTTCATTTACGTTCGTCATAAAGCCGCTTCGCGCAATACCAATTTTGGTGTATATCAAGCTAGCGAAACGGCCGTGAATGCACCATGAGCGCGGCATGTAAATCATGACATACATGACATCATGTCACGGTTTTCATGTTACCACCTGTTATTCATGTTCGACATACAGTCGCGTCGCGCAATACCAATTTTGGTATATATCAAGCTAGGAAAACGGCCGCGAATGTATCATGAGTGTGGCTTGCAAATCATGTCGTACATGACCTGCATGTCATGTTTCCATGTTACCACCTCTCATTTACGTTCGTCATGCAGTCGCGTCGCGCAATACCAATTTTGGTGTATATCATGCAAGCGAAACGGCCACGAATGCGCCATGATCATGACATGTAAATCATGTCGTACATGTCATGCATGTCATGATTTTCATGTTACCATGTCTCATTTACTTTCGTCATACAGTCGCTGCGCGCAATACCAATTTTGGTGTACATCAAGCTAGCGAAGCGGCCGCGAATGCATCATGAGCGTGGCATGTAAATCATGACATACATGGCATGCATGTCATGGTTTTCATCTTACCAACTGTTATTCATGTTCTTCATACAGTCACTTCGCGCAATACCAATTTTGGCGTATATCAGTCTACTGAAACGGCCGCTAGCGCACCATGAGCGTGGCGTGTAAATCAGGTTGTACATGACTTGCACGTCATGATTTTCATGTTACCACCTCTCACTTACGTTCGCCATACGGTCGTGTCGCGCAATACCAATTTTGGTGTATATCATGCAAGCGAAACGGCCGCAAATGCACCATGAGCGTGGCATGTAAATCATGACATACATGTCATGGATGTCATGGTTTTCATGCTACGACCTGTTATTCATGTTCTTCATACAGCCACATAGCACAATACCTATTTTGGTGTATATCAATCTAGCGAAACGACCGCGAGTGCGCCATGAGCGTGGCATGTAAATCATGTCATACATGAAATGCATGTCATGATTTTCATGTTACCACGTGTCAGTTATGTTCGTCATACAGAAATGTCTCGTCATGCCAGTTTTCGTATATATCCCTTCATTTAAACGGCCGCGAGCGCCCAGAGACCATGTCATGTAAATCATGCCGCACATGACATGCGCGTCATGATTTGCATGTTAGGAGCAGTCATTGTGTTCGTCATGAATTCTTGTCACGCCGTACCAATTTTGGTGTATATGAAATTAACGGAACGGCCGCAAGAGCCTAAGGTCGTGGAATGTAAATCATGCTGTTCATGACATGCGTGTCATGATTTGCATGATATGACCTGTCATTTATGTTCGTAATAAGACCATGTTACGACACACCAATTTTGGTATACATCCGATTAACGAAACGGCCAGGAGAGCACAAAGTCGTAGGCGGATAGATAGATAGATAGATAGATAGATAGATAGATAGATAGATAGATAGATAGATAGATAGATAGATAGATAGATAGATAGATAGATAGATAGATAGATAGATAGATAGATAGATAGATAGATAGATAGATAGATAGATAGATAGATAGATAGATAGATAGATAGATAGATAGATAGATAGATAGATAGATAGATAGATAGATAGATAGATAGAAGTTCGCTAAGAAATGCTTCGCATTTAAAAGCATGGTTGAACCCCCTGCAGTGAAACCGTGCAGGTTTTTGACGATAATGGCGGCCGAAGGACGTTGCTATCCAAGAACGGTTTACTTCCCGGGGACCAGAACTTTCGTGTTTGCATTCATTGCGAAGATTCTTTTCTTTGATCTCCGCTCTGCTGTAACTTGATTCAGGGGGCAAGGGGGGGGGTGTTGCGGTGGAACTTCACTCCCCCCCCCCCCCCCCCCCACCTAATAGAGAGGCCTGCGAACGCCTATTATTATTTCTATCGTGGCTAACAGCGCGACTAAGGCGGACGAAGAAAAGAAGCGGACACACTGGATTGGTTACGTCTAATGCACTCATATGTGAATATGACGTATAAAATTGCCTGAGATAGCTTTCCGCTTGGGCATTCAGTGTAATGAACACTTTTGCGCTTGCCAGCTGTGCTTAGCCGCTGTCACCTCCAAAGCTAATTTCAGTGTTTCTTTTCGCGTTGCTCACGACTATGCGTGCTCTGGCAGAAGCACTCCGACAACCAAAGCATGCAGCGTTCCAGGCTCTACGTAGAACTTACCTAATTGTTTTTAGGTAGTGTTGAGGCCTTTTTGAAGCGCTGACACTCTAAATAAAGTGGAATAATAATAATAATAATAATAATAATAATAATAATAATAATAATAATAATAATAATAATAATAATAATAATAATAATAATAATATCTGAGGTTTCACGTCCCAAAACCACGATATATATGATTACGAGTAACGCCGTATAGTGGAGGGCTCCGGAAATTTCGACCATCTGGTGTTCTTTAACGTGCACTGACATCGCACAGTACACGGGCCTCTAGCATTTCGCCCCCATATAAATGCGACCTCCGCGGCCGGGATCGAACCCGCGACCTTCGGGTCAGCAGCCGAGCACCGTTACTGCTACGCCGCCGCGGCGGTCTAAACTGGAATTTCCGTCCGCGCCAAATTGAGCAACGAAATGGGAAACAAGTTGAGGGGCCCGAATGCACAATCGGTTGTGGGGTCGGGATCCACCATCTGAAAGGTGTTTTTTTTTCACCCATTATAACTCATTTCAATTTATGTCGTCATTAGTACACTAGTTAAAAACAACAAATATCGTCCCCTATACTTTCCTTGGCTAGTCTGGTGGATACGTTTGGTTGTACCTAGCTACATAATGTTATGTGTTTTCGCGCCGTTCTAGTCCCGCTTTAAAAACAACCGTGTATCCTTTAATGTTTCAGAAAAACTCACAGGGTCCCTTATGCATTCGAAGGCGAAAGTCATCTTCTTGTTCTTCTCAGTCCTTTATTGATCTTGCCCCGCCCCCTCCGAAAGCTCTCTGCACCTAACGTGGGTTTGCACTGCCTCCGTGATCGCAGACATTGCAAGCTTTCTGTACCTCACCTTGTTTACCACTGCCTCCGTGATCGGCCCACCCTTGACCAAGCGACGATGTCATGATGACGCAATCATGTGGCCTCACCTTATATTGACGTCATGATTACGCCATAGTGACGTCGTGATGAATTCGCATAATGTGGTAATCTGTGGCGTCACGAAGACGTCATCACACGATGGTGATCTTTTTTTTTTTTTTTTTTGCAGCACTCGTGTTGGCGCCGCCGACGCAGGATGCCGACGCCGCGACAGCCAGTTTTCGGGTTTGATGAAACATGTAAGGCTTTCTCTTAATCACGATGATTTTTCTTAAACCGTGGCCTTAATAAGCTGCTTATGTGAGCTGACGCGCGCCTTCTCATGCAGATGGCCTTGGCACAGCATGCATTCACAACTTATGGTCACCGCGGGACTACCGCGCCAACTACAGACCCAAAAGCAATGTCACTTGAAGCATACAGGCAGCATTTCTATCGCAAGAGCCGCATAGCGATCAATACAGCGTCGTTGGCCATCGAGTATGCAAGCAACGGCGAGTCACTGAATTGTAGAATAGGAGCCATGTTATTGGAACGCCCACCACGGGTCAAAGGAAGAGCACGCTGCACAGTAATCAACTGAAGAAGCGATTGTCCACGCGCCAGTTGTATAGTGGAGACGTACTGTATAGGGTACCACGCCTCACCGGACAAACCAAGGTCGTGCTGTTTCTTTCGCTACTCTTCCGACAGCGACTATGGTCGTTAACGTACGTATTTTTGGGGACGTGTTTTGCTACCTAAATGAGAGCAAAAGTAAAGTTCTGCAATTTCTGATCGCAAAGTTTGGAGGAAACACTATATGAAACTTGAGAACGCTGCATCGCGAGATATTCGATCACACGAAAGGTGTGCTCAGTTTTGTAGAGCCAAGTTCACAAGTTCTTTTTGTTTTTGTTTGTTTGTTTGTTTGTTTGCTTGCTTGCTTGCTTGCTTGCTTGCTTGCTTGTTTGTTTGTTTGTTTGTTTGTTTGTTTGTTTGTACTATTTTCCACCGGCACCTGATAGCTTCGTTAATAATGCACTCGACATATTGCGATTTGCTGGCATATCTCCCCTTTCAGACAACGTTGACGTGGATAACTGTTTTGTGCGTGTGATCACTGCCTCTGGCGTATCAGCCGACACACACACACCAGACACGCACGCACGCACGCACGCGCGCGCACACACACACACACACACACACACACACACACACACACACACACACACACACACACACACACACACACACACACACACACACACACCAACCAGGGGTGGCGCAAGAGGGGCACGGGAGGAGCGGTTGCCCCTCCCCCGGCCCAAATTTCCGTCTGCTCCCTTCCTTTGCCCCCCCCCCCCCCTTCCCAAAAGCAAACATAGTAATAGAGCGAACTTGGGCATGTTGGTGTAGCATAGTGGAACACACAGCGCGAAACTACGACGGGGACACAGGAAGGAGACACAGGAAGTTTCGCGCTGTGTGTTCCACCAAACATAGTAAACGTACGTAACGCATAACTTCCCCGCCTCCCTGCCCCTCCCCCGTCCCCACCCCCCACCAAGGAGTTTGCTTATCGTAAGTGAAATCCCCCCCCCCCTAGTAAGAAAATCCTGGCGCCGCTCCTGACATACACACAGCACACAGCACACAGGCACCCACGTACCCATGATGGCTCCCAATGCGCACGTCAATTTTTGCAAAAAAAAACAACTAATAAAGTGGGCTTTACCTTATAATGTGTCTTATTGCAGAGAAGCCACCTTCGAAGAACATTGCGATGAGCGCCAGCATTGTTTTAAAGCCGTAGCTGGCCTTTTATAAGGAGGGGACAATAAATTTTAATCTTATGGCTTCTCCCCGCCCCGCCCGAAAGAAACTACCGGACTAGCCTTTAATAACGTTTATTCATTCGTAGAGGCATGTAACTTTGGCGATGATCATAAACCGACACGGTTTCGTGTCGAACGACTGCAGTGCGGAATGCAGCTTCCTTGGTAAAGAGAGCGCACGCTCCGGCACTTCGTGATTGCAGTAGGATCCAAGAATTTTCTGTAATCAATGTACTTTTCTTCTCCTTAATTCATGCATGATGAACAGACCTGCTGACTCGTTCGGCGCACCAAGCTGACGTTGACCCCGGAACCCACATATTATGTCACGCATAAATGCTATCCTTATAGAAGAGCGACTCGCGTGGCTATTCGGGCAGGATTAGTTAACCGGAACAAGCGCAGTTTGCTATACCCTTCTCTGTAGCAGAGACGGCGCCAGAGGGGGGAGGGGGGCGAGGGGGAAGAGGTAAGCTGCCCCATTGAAATTTCAGACCCCGCCCTCATCCCGCCCCAATCCCCATGGAATAATGATTGCCACCGCCGCGACAGCGTTATATAGGAAAAAAAGAAATGGAAAAAGAACGCTGGTTAAACAAGGAAACATAGAGGAGGCGTTCACTGGAGTGCCGAAGTCCTTCGCACAAATCCGTTGATCTCAGCAAGAAGAGTAGAAGACCTTGACTATACCTTCTGCCGCGTTGAGTGGATACAGACCGCATTCCGTGATCAGCTGTTCATAAAACTATCAGTCGTTGATGTCAGGGGTTTATCCAAAAATTTGATTAGATGGGGGGGGGGGGGGGGTAGGGGAATGTTGACGTTGTATAAATTCCTGGTTGATATTAAATTTAAGGTATAAATTCGTAGGCCGACGGAAGTGCAGCGACGATGGCGCCCTACAATGCGAAGAATGCGAAAGCTCTTTTTTATATTTTACGTTTTCATCATAAGTGCCGCTGCTCGGAGAGCATGATAATGCAGCTCACTATAAACAGCAGGTGCGGCGCGGCCTTTGTTTATAAATTTCGCGCAGATATGGGGCGCGTCTGTCGCATTGCACGTGTTGCCGCGATATTTCCTTGTACTTTTTTTGCCTTGCACACACAAGCGAAACTTTCGAGTCGGCCTATTCTCCCTTTCGCTTTCACGGGTGTCAGTGGTGTCCCGCGTAAGCCGTCATAGAGATACCTCCCGGAGTAGTGTATATAATAATAATATGCTCAACCCACGTGCCACTTGAGAAGCTCCAATCTGTACAGACTACTAGTCTGAAACGTAGCTTTACTGCATAACATACCGGTGGAAATAGCGACATAACATGGAAGATTTTTTCAACGTACGCCTGATTCTCCAATAGAAGGCCCGCATATTGAAAACACGCGGCCTTGACTGCTGGCAGCAATCGATTGCCTAGTCACGAAGAAGCTCTCTCTCTCTCTTTTCTTCATTTATTTAGTATTCCCACCGATAGGGCAAAATTATAAGTGTTATACACACCACCGAGGCTAGCACTACGGGCCACGAGCATTCTCAATTTCAATATTCACTGCATATGCTAGACATATTCGCGGCCAAGGACGACAAATGGAAGACCGACTATACAGAGGCTGAATTCACCTACACACCTGTACTGATCACGAACGATCCCGCTAAGCCAGCCCGCCAATCATCCGCGCATTACAGCTGTTACGGGGCACTTATAGAAGGCTGCAGGCAACGATGGAAAATGAAGCGACCCATCTAACAAGCCCGTCTCTCTCTCTCTCTCTCTTTCTTGCGTCACCTGGAGGGTAGTATAGACGAGCAGCAAAACATAACCAACACAGCCGCGTTAAGTCGTCTCTACAGCGCCGTCGCAGTTGAGTTGTCAGTCGTGAAAGGCCGAAAGAAAAGGAACACCGCCCCGCCGCAGCAACACACAAATAGAACAGGCACGCGACGGAGACCGGCTTTTCCGGCGGCGATATCGTCGTGGCAACCGCCGCACCAGCGCGGGGCGGGGAAGCGCTTATATAAAGACGCGAGGGGGCGTCGCAATCATTGACTGTGTGCCCGCGCCGGAGAACACATACAACGCGCGACTGACCGCTCTTCTATAAAGGCATCGAGTCGTCGACGGAGAAGAGTTGGCGGCCTCTGCAGCTCTCGATTTTTCCGTGCGCGCTCTATAGGCTGACGTACGTTATACGCCGGAGCTAACGTTATTACGACCATGCAGTTCGTCCAGCAGATTTCGGGCCTGTTTCTTCTGGTGACGTCGCTGTGCTGCGACAGCATTCGAGCGCAGGACTCATCGAACATGACGAACATGACCAACATGACGAGCATGACTAACATGACGAACGCGACGATGGTTGAATCGCCGATGCCCGCCCAAATGCCGATGAACATGACACAACCACAACAGCAACCGCCGACGTCCATCTGGACGACCGAGGAACTGGTCACTGACCTCTCGCTGCCCGGCGTGCCGAATGCGACGCTCGACGTCAGGTACAACGGGTCGCTCCAGGTGACGCTGGGCAACAAGCTCACGCCCCAGCAGGCCAGTACAGCGCCTACCGTGTGCCTGAGAAACGTCAGCGTCGACTGCGAGCCGCCGTTCGCGCTGCTCATGGTGGACCCGGACGCGACGAGCCGTCAGAACCCGCAGTTCCGCAGCTGGCTCCACTGGATCGTGGTCAACGTCAACGCCACCGAAAAGCTCCACGAGGGCGACCAGGCGGTGCCGTACAACGGACCCGCGCCGCCCAAGGGTTCGGGACCTCACCGGTACGTCTTCCTGCTGTACTGCCAGCGCGGCAGGCGACTCCAGGGATCCGAGTTGGCGCCCGAGAAGCGAAACAACTTCAACCTCGCCGAATTCGTCAACAAGACGGAGCTCGGGCCGCCACTGGCCGGAAACTTCTTTTTCGCCGAGAATCCGTAGAAAAGGGCAGTGCTTTCATTGCGAATGCCTTCGAACTGGTCACCGTCCTCTCCTTCTATAGAAAGTACGCATGTGCTAGAAAGTACGCATGTGCATCGTGGGGCCGCGGAGCGAGTGTTGATCGATGAATGGACAAGTCGGGATGTCGCGTAAGAAAAAAAAAAAGTCAGGCTTTAGAAGCAGTGCAATGAGTTCGTATGTAGTCAGCTCCGTCGATCGATGTAGATACCGCTACCCGTCGTTTTTAGACCACACAATAACTTCGACGAGTACCGACGGACAGCACAAATGAGCGCTCACTGTGATAAAACTACTATGTATCTATACAATTTGCTCTCCACGTACGCCCTGATGTTTAGTGTTTCAGTACTCGCGTATCATCTCTCTTCTATCCTCTATGCTACCCCATTCCCTCGCCTATGGAATGCAGAAGATAGCACCACATGCCCCTCCACCCCCCCCCCCCCCTCCTTCAACAATAGCCACTTCCACAATCACAAAAACGCGAGTTTTCTTTCCTTGCATGCTAACGTTTCTCAACCCACTTCTGGAGGCATGCACTCCTCTAGCTTTTTTTCCACGTTCTTTTTCATGTTTAACTTACACTCTACATAAAATCGCGTGTGCCTGAAACAAACTGCTATCTTTACGAGAAAGAAGAAAGCGATGTTATTAGGTATTGAATATTGCTGTAAAACGAAAAGTCAATAAAGTGCTTGCTGCACATCATTTTCGAATGATAGTATATTTGCCTGACAAAGTGTGTTTCTTATTAATAGTGTCCAGTGGCTTTACGTATCAGAACCATGGACGATATGATTATGAAGCACGCCGTATAGAGGAGGGCTCAGGAAATGTCGACCATCCGGTGCTCTTTAACGTGCACTGACATCGCACAGCGCACGGGCCTCTAGCATTTCACCACCATCAAAATGCGACCGCCACGGCCGGGATCGAACCCGCGACATTCGTGTCAGCAGCCGAGCACAGTAACCATCGTACCACCGAGGCGGACAAAAAGTGCGTTTCTTCTTCCTTCTGTTATACACACACTTTCAGTGTGAAACGTCGTGTTATGAACAGCTGGCCGATGGTTAACTGCTCGACAAAGTTCGTTGTCGGGTTAGTTCGCAACGTATTAAAATATTCACAGTCTCGCACGAAGGTTGCCTGGACGTTATTTTGTATTGAAGCCGCTTAAATGTAGCCCAGAGGCTGACGCAACCACTTGTACCCTTTAGAGTTAGCAACTGTTACTAATACTACCGTTACTCACTTGCAGTTACTAACAAATTCTTAACATATATGACAGGCAGGTAGTAACCGGTAGTTAGTAACTACGACAACTTTTTTTTTTCTGAGTGTGTACACATGGCGACAAACTCACAAAAGTTGTAGCATATTTTTTTAACCTGGGATGTATCACAAGTTTGCCAACTAAGGAACCGACAAAGATACTCTCGCTAGTTAACGAAGCATAACAGTAAACTAACAATTTTAAAAACTGAGAAGGTATTGACAGGATAGTGTGGATGTTCAAGTGCTCATATTTTGATCGCATACGAATATCCCAGATAGAAACGAGTAGCGGATAAATGCTTAGTACTTTCTCATTAGTAAACTAAGCTAAACATTAAATTTGTTTTCGCCAAACTCACGATTCGGTTATGAGGCATGTCGTGGTGGAGGACTTGAGGAAATTTTTTACATGGTGCGGACGTACGTATAACGGTACATTGTGGCTCCCTGAGCTCTCATGTTTTCTGCCTAAAATTTGCCAAACTTTTGCAGCCAATTTTGTGTTTATTTCGGTGCAGTTTGCATCTTAAAATATTCGTAAACTACTCGAAAACATATTCGCATTTACGAATAACGACTACTGGAATCAAAGACCGAATCGAATATGAGACAATTTGATTCGAATATTCATGCCCTCCCCCCCCCCCCCCTTCAAAGAAATCCTTCAGGATAATCGTAATTTGCTTGTCCCTCTAATGCGTGAGTCTGCGGTGTTGTATGCGGAGTCGAATATTTGAACAGAAACGAATATTCGGCAATTGCGAGTGGTGAATACCATAATCAATTAGCAAGGCTCATTAGGCTCGTCTTCGAAATTTTGAATAAACTCACAGCCTTAGATATACTAATTATGCTAAAGAAAGCTATTTATTTATTTCTCTATAGACTTAATTTCACTTCCCCGTACAGTTTATATAGTTAATTAGCAGACAAATAGCTCGAAGGTTTTCGACTCTGGACATTTCCACAATGCGACGCAAACGCTTTCGAGTGTGCTCGAGTCTATACAGATCGAGAGCTCATTTTCAAATAGTCAAATGTTGTCCTTTGTCCGCACTCGATGAATTCGATTTGTCGACTTCAATCGGGCTCGAAACTGTCCAGAAGACAGAATCGTAGCAGCATTTTGAGCATGCTCGAGTAGATGCAGATCATATTAGGGGCGGACGGTACATGACTGAAAAAGTGGCACATGGTCAACACGTTTGTGGGAGTAACTTCGAGCGAGCTTGAGTCAATGCAGATGACGCATCTGTTATGTATAGCGTGCTCGACTTGCGCGCTATACGGTAAGACCGAGTGCCACTATAATTGTTTTCTTCAAGCGTGTTTGGCCCCGATCCAAATAGTGATTTGATCGCGGCCAAAAGCAAAGTGACTCCACTGAAAACCGAACGTAACCTATCGAAAGAGTTAAAACTCGATGCAAATCAAGCAGTTCCGTCCTGTCAATTTGAGCACACCGGAACTAGATCCTGCCATAGAGCCATGCATGGCTCGCACTTCTATTTGTCAATATTAACCTTTTCTACGCTGCGAGGCTTCATTCGGTAAGCAAGATCAAACATGCATTCACAGCGTCAGACTTCACGCAGCATATGTACAAAAAACGCCCGGCATGCATGCATGGAACACGCAGCACAGTCACAGCGAAAGCTGTAGGAGCGGCCTTTCGAGAGCCCGTTGCAGATTCTCTTGCGGCGACTACTAAAAGTGCAGTTGCAAGGTACCCACTACGTCATAAATCATCATAATTGTGCGAAGTATAGGGATGTACCGCACATGCCATTATTCCTCATTCTTTGAAGAAGGTACCCGCTACAAATCTGTAAAGCATTATGTGCGCCTTGTCGCTGTGGCTGATGACAATGAATTATGGCTGAGCCTTTTTGTAATGGGTGATAAGCTTTAAACCACCCAGTCGTTACGCAGTTCGCATATATATAGTGTGACGCCCGGCGTTATTTTACTTTTCTGTCATGCTATATTACATCTGTTAACGGGATTCCTCGCCCGACATGACGCCTGTGCAGTGCCTTCTTGCGATGGAGTTTCAAGCACCGGCGTGGCTCTGTGGTAGAATACTCGACTGCCCCGCAGCTGGCCTGGATTTGAATCCCGCTGGATCTCGGATTCTTTTCTCATTGTGCGTGAACTACGCCACCAAAATCGGCTGTTGTGACCTCATAACAGACTTCGCTGTAAACAATTTAAGCTGCAAGATTTAACGCACGGCCTCGGCAATGTGCCATGCGTCTTCATGTTCCGTGCGGCGCTGGCACCGCTGTTTGTCAGAGAGTCTCTGAAGGCGGCAGTGTACCCTTGCAATGTGGATCGAGCTTGGAGTTGCGGCGCATTGTGTGCATATATACTGGCAATTGCATCACATACACATTACTTGCCACGAAAGCGCTGCTGTTATTTCTGCTGTCGACAGGCTTCAACGAAACCTTGTGAACAACTATTATTTGTATATGTGTGTTTACGCTATCACCGTATATACATACATACAGTGAAGGCTCGGTGATACGAATCTCACGGGACCACAAAAAATATTCGTATCATCCGAAATTCGTATGACCAGAAAGCATGGAAAATTAGCATGCGACAAAAAAAAAAAGCTGGCGTAGATTTTCATTTATTGTTTATCATGGCTGCGGCAACGTCAGGAAGAATCCTGAATGATTGTCAGTCAACTTTTCAGATGTCGAAAATCATACGAGCTTTCGTAAATATACGGCCCGTACGCGCGCATTTAATTAATGAACCAGGTGCGTTGTGACCCGCGACGATCGGAGGCCGTGACGCGTCTCTGAAGGTTTATTCTGACCGTAAGAAAAGTGCTTTTCTTGCACCGTGATTCTGACGATTTGGCGGTGTGGCGCGCATGCCCACGCTTGCGTTACCGCGCTCGCTCGTGCTTAGCGCGTCTTCCGCGACAGCGCGGACAGCACCTCTTCGATCCTGGGTGGTAGCGAACGTTCGTATCAAACGTCGCTGGGTGAAAATCGGTTCGCAACAACCGTACTCCATTACATTGAGGCCAATGGGCCTTGGCCGGGACCAACGAAGAATTCGTATCATCCCGAAATTCGTATGAGCTGTGACCGTATCACCGAGGTTTCACTGTAATACAGTTATATCACCCAGTAGCTGGAGTAGCAATCCAGGCGATCAGCCTGACTTACGTCTCCAGTTTGTCGTTAAAGTTTGTATATTAGTAATTAATAACTTGTGCGGTTCTACGGGCCAAAACCGCAATGTGATTACGAGGCACACCGTAGCAGGAGACTCTTTATTAATCTTGACCACCAGGGTTCTTTAACGTGCACCTAAACCTTAGTAAACGGGCGTCGTTGCATTTCGCCTGCATGCCTCGAAATGCGACCGCCGCTGCCGGGAATCGAACCCGCACCCTCGAGCTTGGCAGCGCGACTCCCAAACATTGCGGATAAAGTGCGCATATCCCTCTATCTCTTTAATTGTGCTCAGAAACTTCAGTACTAGTTAATTTCAATAAATATCGAAATTGCATACATGTCAGGGATATGACCCCTTAGCTTGATCTTTCTATGATCGTACTATGCAAAATAAATTCATCTTGCAGCGAAAGCTGTTATGAGATCATTTCACCGGCCGTTTTTGGCGCCGTAGTTGTCCGCCGCCGCCGCCGCCACCGGTGTCCGTAACCAGTATCGATCGAAATAAGAAAAAAAAAACGAAATAAGAAAAGAATTCCAGGGCAGGAACGAGGTTCGAACCTGGGCCCTCTACGTGGGAGCCCAGCATTCAACCTCTGAGCCATGCCGGTGCTTGAAACTGCTTTGCAAAAAGGTCCTATACAGGCTTCATGTCGGGAAGGAACCACATTAGCATGTGCAATATAGCGTGGTAGAAGAGTAAAATAAGCTCCAAGCGTCGCACAACGCGAATTCTGTAACCAGGCGTTACACAATGCGAAATGCGCAACGAGTAGGTTGTGAAATGCTTCCAACCCATTACAAAGATCTCTGCCATAATTCTTCGTCGTCATCAGGTACAGCATCAACAAAGTGCGCATAATGCCTTACATGCGTTTAGCAGGTACCACGGATCTCCGTAAAATGACGAAAAATGGCACAGTGCCTGCTGCCCTACTTCTCAAAAATTAGAATGATTTAGAGCGTAGTGGCTTCCTCGCAAGTGCACTTGTATTGTTTGCCAAGGAAGCCTATAAGCGCAGATCCATTTCCTCGGGGTCTCAGTAAAATTACAATGCTTTATAGCGTAGTGGGTTCCTCGCAAGTGCACTTGGATTGGTTGCCAAGGAAGCCCATGAGCGCATGATCCATTTCCTCGGGGTCTCAGTAAAGTTCTTCGCACCCCCCGTCTCTCTCCCACGTGAACGTATGTTACACAGCATGACGGGAGAGGGAAATAGCGAGCGGGCGTCACCCAATGCAAATTACATAACTGGTGGGCCGTTTAAAGATTCCAACCCATTACAAAGGGCTGAGCCATAATTCTTCATCGTCATCAGTCGTCGCGTCAACAAAGTGCACATAATGCCTTACAGACGTGTAGCTGGTGCCTCGCTTCTCCGCAGAATGACGAATAATCGCTTAGTAGGTGCTTCCCAACTTCACAAAAATTGTGATTTATGGCGTAGTGGGTACCTTTCTAGTCTACTTGTATTGTAGCCCCAAGAGAGCTTACAACGGGCTCTAGAAACGCCGCTCTTCCAGCTTTCGCTGTGACTGTGCTGCGGTTTCAGCGCAGGCCTGGCGTTTTTTTGATTGATTGATTGATTGATTGATTGATTGATTAATTGAATGATTGATTGATTGATTGATTGATTGATTGATTGATTGATTGATTGATTGATTGATTGATTGATTCATTTGATTTATTGACATGAAGCGTTGCTCAACGCTATAGGCCTGATCACCAATTTCAAATTAGCCGCAACTAAACAGCTATGAATAAAATTCGCAATTTCATTTAAATGCCCGCATCATTTGATGAACAAGTCGTAGATGCCGGAAGAATACTGCAGGGCAAATTCTATTTTTCTCTTTTCTGTTAACAGTGCCCGCTCGGACCGGGCGCGCCGCCTTTTTAGCGAGTGCGCATACATGTGCCGTGGTACGGAGAAACACCGAAGGTCGCTTTTTTACGCAGTTAGGTCTAGTTGCCGTAGTAACCGCGAAACGGAAGAAACCACGTTATTGATTTTTCTGACCTCCCCTTTTCCCTCACCCCTCTCCCTCGCATTAAGATTTTTTTTTTCCCCGCGAAATTAGACAATGGTTCGCCTATATAGCTGTGTCCTGCATGCACACACGTTTCGACCGCGCAAGAAAAGCTCTTGCCGGTGATTCGTGCACATAAATAAAGTATAACACGCGAATGCTTCTTCCGGGATTATATAGTTAGAAAGCATTGCTCTGCAACGATCTGTTTTCTCTTCGCGGTCATTGTCCCGAAGGAGGGCGAGAGAGAATTTTTCGTTCATAAAATAAAAGTAAAACAGCCTTGCCTGCAAGAGCCAACCGCCTGCTTTGAACGGTGACTCATACAGAATTTTTTTGAAGACACGTACCTTTTTTTTTTTTAATACAATGGCCTCCTAGGTCTCTTACAACAGTATTTTATTTTACCGCCGCGGTGTTCCAATGGTTATGGTGCTCGACTGCCGACTCGAAGGTCGCGGGGTCGAATCCTGGCCGCGGCAGCGGCATTTAGATAAAGGCAAAATGCTAGGGGGCCCGTGTGCTTACATTAAGGTGCACTTTAAAGAACCCCAGGTGGTCGAAATTTTGGGAGCCTTCCACTACGAAATCTCTGACAATTATATCACGATTTTGGGACGTAAAACCCCAACAATTATTAATGCTTATCGGACTGTAATTTGTACCCGGATACGGTGACGTATCGACTACCCTTTATGTGTGTTCGTGCGTGCGTTTGTATGTGTGCGTGTATACATATATACATGCAAACTTGAAAAATTACGGGGAGGAATGAACCCGCCTAACCACACACACGTCCCACCTGGCTTCGCCAATGGTGGTGCTATATGACGTCCTGTGTGACGTTACTGTTCATGTCACGTGATTCCGAGCTACTGAGTTGCTAATAGACTCTGCCGTTAAATGATTGTTAATGTTGGTTAATATGGGCTTACCACATTAGCAATTGTACCGGCTAAATTGCTATACGTTGGGTGTATATGATAGCAAATCGTTGACACGATGTCGGCTAATGTTGGATATATCTACTGTTATACAGTCCAACCTCGTTATAACAAACATCGATATAGCGAATCATCGGTTATAACGAACTAAACGCGAACTTTGGTTGATCACGTTTCATCTCAATGACATTTGTTTGTTTTTTTTATAACGAAACTGAAAACACGAAATCCGTCGCGATATCGACTGTAACGAAGAAATATTTGGATTGCGCGAGGCTCGAAACTCGAAAGGTAGCATAAAAAGCACAATAAATATTGAAAGACAATTCACAACCACATTTTTATTTAATCCGTTTATGAATTTTTGTCATCCAGTACATAGAAAACGCATTTCTCTGGTTGCGCCACCGTATGAACTGAAGTTTCAGATGCCACAAGGAAATAGGTAACGATTACCTCGTTTATAGTGCGTTTGGAGCATAGAATAAAAACTCGCAGGGTCCCTTAGGCATCTTCATGGGCCTGCTGGACGGCCCATTGCTGGTCTCGGTCCCTACGTGGGAGTCTGGGAGACGTCCGCTACGCGCTAAGCGCGTCCTGCAGGACGTAAATAAAGTTTTCCCAATCCAATCCAATCCCTTAGGCATCCGCCTCCTTAGACTCGAAAGCGAAAGCCATCTTCTTCTTTTTCTTCTAAGTCGATGTATTGAACCTCTCGTTCCTCCCTCCGAAAGCTTTCTGCAACTAACGCGGTTTTGCAATGCCTCCGGGATCGGATGCATTGTAAACTTTCTGCACCTCGCCTTGTTTCGCACTGCCGCCGGGATCGGCCTAGCTTTGACCAAGCAATGATGTCATGTGATGACGTCACAAATTTTGGCGATATGTGATGTCCTGATGACGTCATACGGTGACGCCATCACGTGATGATGGTTTTTTTGCATCACTCGTGTTGGCGCCGCCGACGCGGGATGCCGGTCAATTTTTGCGTTTTATGAGGCATCTAAGGCTTTCGCCTTGATAATGTATTCTTGTATCTAGGACTTCTGAGCGAGCCAGAATGCCAATTTTTCAAAGCAGATTTTCGTAGCTACTGTTACAACGAATATCGGATACAACGAACTAATTTGTGGTCCCGATGCAGCTTCGTTATAACGAGGTTCCACTGTAATAACAATGCTTTCCTCACACGATCTCAACCGAACGACTGATCTCTTGCTCTCGCACCTCCACTGACAAGAACATGCAATTGGTTCTATTTCAAAACTTGTTGGTTAGTGGCGGCCGCCTAAAGAAAGCGCTCGTGCTCAGACAAAGCCATCGCTGCGACGGTGTAAGAAACACCAATAGCATCCAGTGAAAGGGAACGACGTTCGCGGAAGACCGAAGGAAAAAAAAAAAAAACAGATCCCGACAGCGGATGTTCGTGTTCCGCCCGACTGCATACACGAAAAGCCGCCTCGCCGCCGGATGCGTCGCCCTTGTTAAGGTATCGATATACACACTCCAAGCATGTTATCATCACTAGTGGAAATACCTTATTAGTGAAGAGTATACGTGCGGCGAATGTATTAATACGTGCGTTCTTCGACATGTTGAAAGCAAAACTCGGAATGATGATTCAAAACAACTATCATCATCATGAACGGGTATGTGCCACAGAAATTTGTCAAACCCCACTACTGCTCCACACTGGTCCACAATAAAATGAACAACCCGCCACGGTGGTCTGTAGTGGTTACGGTGCTCGACTGCTGACCCGAAGGTCGCGGGATCGAATCCCAGACGCGGCGGACGCATTTCGGTGGAGGCGAAATGCGGAGGCCCGTGTACGTAGATTTAGGTGCATGATAAAGAACACCAGATGGTCAAAATTTCCGCAGCCCTCCACTACGGCGACCCTCATAATCATATCGTGGTGTTGGGACGTAAAACTCCTAAAATTATTAATTACTAAAATGGACAAAAATTAAGTAAATGAATGAATTAATAAGCAAATAAATTGATAAATAAATCAACACGAAGAAGCTCAATAATTAAGTTAAGAAATAAAAAAGTAAATAAATAAATGTGTAAATAAAATGTATAAATAATTAAACTTAATGAATAAATTCACTACTCTCCACTGGTCTACTAAAATGAAGAAGGGAACACACGGGCGGCAAACACCAATTACTATTTCTGCATAGACGCAACTAGTGATTGAGGAACACTTTAACGAACAGTCGGGATTAACGCAGTGGTAAACACCGGAGCTGAACGTTTCAGATCCGCTGGTTAACCATCTGTATACGGAGTGCATGGGCGGTTATTTTTATCATTATTATTATTGTTATTAAAAGTGCAACCAATGCACGGTACACTGAGAACGTCAAGTTTAATTAGTGTCATCTAGTGGCACTTGGCGGGACTGTAATTTTTTTCCTTCGATGCGGAATTATGTTAGGGCATTATAGGGAATTAAAGGAAGGAAGGTACAAAAAGGTTAATCAGGAAAAACATAGAAGACGCGTGCGCACGGACAAGCGCGCTGTCTTTTCTCTGTTTCAGTTTTGTAGTTTCGCGCTGTGAGCATCAGTATGGATAACCAGGGGCGCAAGAAAATTTTTTTATGTGGGTGGAGGGAGAGGGGTCCGACGCCTCCCCTCCACCCGCCCCCCGCGATAATAAATGTTCGTGAATGTCTTGCATGCACGTTCAATGTTCGAGAATGCGTGTATACATACACATACAAAACGTCAAAATTTCGGGGAAAGACGGGGGGGGGGGGGGCGTGAACCAACTTTCTGCATATGAAAGTAAGATGTCGTCTGTGGCTCGTCTTTGTTTGCAATCCCGGCGAGTTTTTTAGTGCACAGGTAATCCTATACTTGTGCAGCAAGGGCGCAATTTTAGGTGAGTGGAACTTCTTTTTTGACGCGCCGAAGTACAACAGCTGCGTAGCAAACAAATCGGCCTTAACCTGTGACAAAGTCGCAACGAAGAGACGCCTTACAAGCGCGCAACGCCGAAGTGCATACCGATGGCATCGCGTGGAATCGTACCAGCCAGACAGATCTTAAACGCTCGCTGTTGATTGCGGCCCCCTAACTTGGCACTTTCTCGCCACGACATGGGACCCCGCCGCGCCACTTTCCAACTGGATAACGATCGCTGCATGGAAGAAGTTTTACCGCGTCTTCCGTGTCGCGGCCGAGAAGCGCAATCGATGACCTCCATCGAACGGAAACGGTGTGTAATGAAAACAGAAATAAAACCTCTAAAACGACACCCTACGGCTCGGCTTGGCCCAGAAAGGATTGTCGGCGCGCCATCGCAGTGCCCCGCGGCCTTGGATTTCAGCACCTTCGAGAGCGGACGAACGAGCAAACGAGACATAATTTGAATAAACAAACGGAGCGGGGCGGGGGGGGGGGGGTGCAGACGGTATGCGTCGAGCAAAGACAAAACTCCTAAGTCAACAAAGGCGCCCTATATTTCCTACCGCTAAGTGCTGGCAGATTGTGCACTCAAGTCGTTCTATTACAACGGGAACAAACAGTGCTAGAGACGGATGGTGATAGAACAACAGACGGGGCAACTAACACTTCCACTGTCGTATGTCGTTATATCACCGTCCCGCGTCTAGTGCTGTTCCCGTTTTAAAAACTTACAGGGTCCCTTATGCATTCACCTAAGAGGACTGGAAGGCGAAAGCCATCTTCTCTCTCTTCTCATTCGATATAACTGATCCTGCCACGCCACCGTCTGAAAGCTTTCTGCACCTAACGTGGTTTTCCACTGCCTCAAGAATCGCAGGCACCTCACCTGGTTTTGCACTGCCTCCGTGATCGGCCCATCTTTGACCAAGCTAAGATGTCATGTGATGACGTCATCATGTGACGCTACGCCACGCGACGTCAATGTGACGTCATCAATTTTGGCGATCTGTAACGTCATCGCATGATGATGATCTTTGCATCACTCGTACTGACGCCGCCGACGGGGGACGCCGACGCGGGATTTTTCGCGTTCAATTTCAATTTTCGCGTTTGATGAGGCATGATAAGAAGCTAAGGTTTTCGCCTTAATCATGCACCGGCCAGCCCAGTTAGGTGCACCTCTGCAACTCATTCAATGCCTTCAATAGATGTATTGTATTTTGTAGATTATATAACGTTTCGTAAAGAGTTAGCGAATGAAAAAAAAAAATGCCGTGGTTGAACGCTATTAAACCAAGCTTGTCGAGCGATAGCACCAACTCGGAAAGCATGCCGCGGCGGTGTCCCACGCGACAAGCAGCGGCACGCTGTCGACATTTCTCTGACGACGTGGGGGGTCACGTGACAAGAGTTGCTGTCTCGAGGCGCGCCAACACTACCTAAATACTCATCTATAGATGAGTACTCATCTATAGATGAGCGTGCCCAACCAATGCCACCTAGAAAAAATTCTAGAGGGCGCTGGCCCAACACCACCTATAGGTGGTGTTGGGCACGCGCGCACGCCGGCTCGCGGTGTCGCGGCTCTTGCCGACCGACGGAGAGGGGTGCGCGGGAGAGGAGAACAAACCAACACTGCGCATGCCTCTTGCTATGACGGCGCACGTGCGAGAAGGAGGTAATTTACCTTGTCTGAGCTTGAAGGTCAAACGCATGCACAAAGTCGTTTTCTGGGCTTGAACCAGGAGGAGTAGAGCTATCGCTCTAAAAAGAGACACAGTTTCGTCATAAAGGCAATAATGTAGTGGCAGTTATGGTAAATTGCTGGCTCACAGTTTTATGCTAATTAAACAAACGTCTTGTTACGCACCGAAATGCACACGCACATCACCATCACAGCTTTAAATCAACAGCACCAGCAACAGAAACAAGCCATGAGCGTCGGCAGGATTTTGTCTTACGGGTTGCAAAGCCGTATTACATCGCGGCGGGAGGAGGGGGGGGGTGCAATTATTAAGTGATGGTGTGCCACTTGCAGCTCCCTGCCGACGCCCATGCCGGAAGCAGCGAGCGTGCACTTTCCCCAAAGCGATTGTCCCGTGCTGCCACACCATTCACGATTCAACGGCACCACGTGACCAAAACTCAGCACATCGAGTATCCAACACTGGGCAGTCGAGAAGACTACGCACGAAGCCGCCAGCCTTCACGGCTCGCTTTTCGTCAACAGCTTTAGGGACACCCTGACAGCATCCGTAGATCACGTGACCTCAAACAAACGGCGCGCGTACTCGAGTTCACGTGACCTCTAACATTGGGCGCGCCTTCTCTGCACGGACCTTTCGCAGCCAACTAAGGAGGCGGGTGTGTCATGACGCAAAAAGAGGTCATGGGGGAGCAGATCATCGCAACAATTCCGTTTTGGCACTTGCCCAACTCTCCTATTCATCTACTATGCTGCTGCTCGTTCCTCGCATTTTCAGCAGGTCACGTGCCTGACCCTCAGACTTGTACTTATTAGAGAAAATAAGTAACCGATAACATTGCTTCCTTTAAAACGTAATTGATTACAGTAATCAATTACAACCCCAGAAAAGTAACTGAGCAATTACAGAAATATGTGATCGATTACATTTGCGTTACTTTCCTTCAAAAGTTTGTTGCCGTAACACAATAACACAAGTTTACTCAAACTACAACGCACTGTGGCTTGCGTGGTAGAGAAGGCTGGAGGCTTATGTGAAGGCGCGGAGAGGATCACTGTGGCTTCTGTGATGTAGAGTTACACCCCGTCCTGTCGGACGGGGGGTCCCTACAGAGCGGTCGCATATTTTTCGGGACGAGAACTGCCGTAGTAGACTGGATACAACTTGATTTTGAAGAGAAAAAAAAGTAACTGATTACCCGTAATCAATTACCAGGAAATGTTGAATTATCTATAACGTTACAGTTTCAAAAAATGTACTCGATTATATTACAAGATTACAAAAAATGTAATTTATTATAAGTAATCGATGACTTGTATAAAGCGTTACGTACAACTCTGCTGACCTTCAACAAATGACGCCATGCGCGGCGAGCACGCAGAATGAGCTCTACAGGCTGATTCACGCATGCGCCTCGTAAATGGGACAGCACGGCGACGGCGAAAACTCGCCTCGAGTGCCCAGAAATGATCATTTCTGTTATCGAACCCGCGACTTCCGGGTCAGCAGCAGAGTACCGTAACAACTTACCACCGCGGCGGACATGTCCATGGATAAGACGGTATTCAAATTTCACACCATGCATGCAAAGAATGTGAGAGGCAGCGCGATCAAGTTGGTCACAGATGGTCGCTCTCGTTGAAAAGCGACCGATTCGGTGAAGTCGTTCACCAAGCGATGATTCTTCAGTCACGCCAATGAAATTGCATTTAACGCGATAGCGTCAGAGATCGTGTCGCAGAAATTCCGGTGTCGATGTCGTTGGTGGTGAGCGAAAAATGCAGTGTTGTCCGTGAGCGAAAATTCGAGATAGGCAAATAAAGAAATAGTAAGTATCTTCGGTCCTAGTGGGAACCGAACCCAGGACTTCTGCGTGGCAAGCAGCTGTTCCACCACAGAGACACGCCTGTGCTCGAAGCCGTTTCGGAAAAAGAACAACAAAACATTACGAATGTCATGTAGCCGGAAGCGCAGAATCACACCAGGCGTCAAAACGAGTCGATTGCGCAACGAGTGGTTGCTTTAAAGGCCCAACAATTACAAAACACACAGGCATAATTAATCACCATTATTAGCAACAGCATCAACAACATGTGCTGGTGCGCGCGTAGCCTTACGGACGCGTAGTGGGTACTCTGGCAATTCTGTAAAGGGGAATTGTGTTGGGCACTTCGCAACAGTATTTACAGCAGGCATCCTGTAGTTTGAAAGGGTCAACTTACACGCGCATGCTCCTTTCCTTAGGGCACGGTTGAGGTGTCCACCGAGATGAGAAGGCGATGCTATCGCGCGTTGTACTCTTGGCGGCAAAACTCAAGCGTCCTCCAAGTTTTGAGCTGTAGAACCAATCAGTGAGGTAAGTAAGGTAGGAGCGAGGCGTTGTAATACGCTGAAGATTACCTTACGTACGTGGCCTTGGTTGCGCAAGCAACGCCAAATGTAGGGTGACCTTGCAAACGAGTTCTGTGGAATCTCGCAAGGTGGCGGAAGGGTTACGAAAGGGATAATTGACAACCACCATTTTGTAGGCTTTGTAGCACGAAGCCACAAGGAATTCGATGAGGGTGGTGCGCTACCATCAATTGCCACGAGGAAATCCACACGGATTACCAAAGCTGGAAAGGCGTTGGTTCCGGGTTCGATCCCCGGACCAGGACGAACCTTTTAACTAAGAGGCTTTCTGAGAAATCCGTATTGGTTTCCTTGTGGCTTCGTGCTAGGGTTACCTTACGGTCGGTTTTACAACCCAATAAATATATGCTCCCCCAAAGGCCATCGTCTCATGCAGAGAGAGTTTGCGTACATGATCCAACCAATTAGGTTTGCTCATTTTCATGACGTCAAACACTTCCGCGTCTTGAAGACAGCCAGATTTTTACATACAGAAAATCTGCCCTCATTTCTCCTCTACCTCCTTGTACTCACTATTCACTGCCATATAAAATAAAAAAAATTAAAAACCGCGCCAGTAGATAATGAATTTTCGCCTGCGCGGAAATTGACTGTATCATATTGTGCTAGAGTGCGAACAGGTGCCCGTACACAGCACAACAAAGAAATGGAAAGAGTCTGGCAACAGCACGAAAGAGTGCATCGCCTGCCGAACTCCTACCTCCTCGACGACCACCACCGACCAGAGGAAGGATGGGATAGCTTCGCCATTGTCTATATGCTGTTGCGTGTATCTGGCATACATGGACAACTCCGGTGTCGCATAGCAGCAACGGTAGCCCACGTCTTCCAGATCGTAGTTACTGCACGTGGCTTCCAAAGGGAGCCACATGTCATAATAGCCAGAATTTTTTTTTTCAGGAGGAGGGTGGTCAACCATCTTTCATGTATGTTCGTGCGTGTATATATACACATACAAAATTTACAAATTTCGCCCCCAAATTGTTTCCGAACTACCTCCCTGTGTCCCGTTAGTATCGTGAATAAATGCCTGGGCAGTGGGAACAGAGCCGTACCATCAGCAGCATTCCTTACAAACGACACCAGTGCTGTAGCCGTTCCCCTCTCCTCGTGCAGGATAGCAAAATGGACGAAATCAAGTTAACTTCCCTGTATTTCCTAAATTCCTTCATTCCATGTCACTCTCTCTGCTCCTGTGCGGACGTGCAAGCAGGACAAAGAAAAATGCCGAGCTTGCAATACCGACACCAGGCAAAGGATCTTTCAGGCTCCGTGACAACCGCTGCCAGAGAGGACGGGAAATGAAGCACGATATGGTTTCTGCGCAATCGATCCGGATCGTCTCCCGTTCGTTTCTTGCAGCTCGTGTATACCTGTACATACGCGTGACTTCCGTAGTCAGTCACCGTTTCAGCAACGGCAGTTCACGTTTTCCTCGTCTAGCGAGAGGACGTCGTGAACACGACCGGGCGCCGACTACAATGACGCTCACCAAACTCTCCACCGTGGTTCTCCTGATCGCGACACTGTGGCAGCCCAGCATCCAAGAAACGGCTAAGGAAGGCTCCTCCACTGGCGGTTCTAAAACGAAGGCCGAGCCCATGTCCGGAGGCATCACTCTGCCCGACCTCTACCTGTGGAGGGACTCTGGGCTCGTACAAGACCTGTCCATGGAAGACGCGCCTCACGCCCTGCTGGACATAAAATACGGCGACCTGCTGATCTCGGAACTCAACCAGACGTACACGCCCGCGCAGACCGCCAACTCCCCGACGGTCAAGCTGAGGGGCTTCTTGAGGTGCGTTAGCACTTAGGTGCAGTTTACTCCAGCTAAACTCTGCTAGTGAGAGAACGCAAACCTCTACCGCATCTTCTGGGGCTGCCCTCAAACGCAGCAACTTAATAATCCCCAGGTTGTGCATAGCGCTACCCCTCAGTAGTGGGAGGCCCCGCTGCTCAGCTCCGACCCGGAACACACTAGTCTGGGTCACGGAGCTGGCTGAGGCAGCCGCCGAGGCCCAAGGTCTCCTGGCCATCTGACCAACATCGGTCTCCCGCACGCTGAGAGAGAGAAAACTGTATCAACGGCACAACGAGGTCGTTAAAGTTAGCTTGCCGGTGATTCGAAGGGTGGTGGCCAATAGCTTGCCACGACCGTTTCACAGTTACCGAAAGGAGCGACTCCCACGCCTCGTGGGAGGAAGCTGACAGTATCGTCTTTGGAGGTGCGTTCCCCTCGCATTCCCAAAGAATGTGATTCTGGGTAGCCTTGACGCAGTTGCAATATCGGCAGTTTGGTTTAATTTCCTCTGGGTAAATTTTTGACACTAACCGAGGGCTGGGAAAAGAATCCGTTGGGAGCCTGTTCCCTTGTCAACGTACCCCCCCCCCCCCTCCCTACAGACCTATGGTGCTAAATGAGTGTTTCTCCTGCTTCTTAGGTGCGGCCCTCCGTTCTCGCTGCTCATGATTGACCCAGACGCGCCCAGCAGGCAGCAACCGACGAAGCGAAGCTTGGCTCCACTGGATGGTGCTCAACGGGAACAGCGACGATAGGTTTCATGAAGGCGACGAGGCCATGCCGTACAAGGGTCCGAACCCTCCCAAAGGGTCGGGAGCCCACCGCTACGTGTTGCTCGTCTACTGTCAGGACGGCCAGACGCTGAACAAGGCCGACATGGTGCCCAGTGACAGGCCCGGCTACAACGTCTCCACATTCGGCATGAAACTGAAAACGAAACTGGCGGTGGCGGGCGCATTCTTTCGCGCCGAGAACCCCTGACGTGAAACCTCTGGAGTCGCGGGACATCTTCCATCGCGGCAAGTCGCGCCGGCGCGCTGCCAGAGATATTTGATCAACCAAACTGAACAGCAGCTGGCGTTGTGGCTATCAACTACGGGTGGACTGTAGTGCGTTTAAAACACTGTTGACTGCATTTGGAGTTGGAATAAGAAAGCTCGTGTCATCCATTTCCTTTCATTTGCTTTTTTCCGAAAAAATGACAGTTAATTGTACGCTGCATTGCAGACCGGGGTCGGATTCCGCCTTTTTTCACGATACCACGGCGCATGCGCCCTTCCCCTAGCGGAAAAGTCGTGAAACGCCTCTGACCACCTCGGAGGCTTTCCTGTTGTCCCTAATGCCCCTAGATTTTTCTAGGGACTACAGTTGTCCTGACCCGTGGCCTCCGCGATTAGCTCCGGCAGCGTGCCATGCTGCCGGAGCGAATCACGGAGGCCACGCCCTGCCCTTACAAAACGGCAGAAGGCAGTACAGGAAAATGAAATATACGGATTCACAAAGCATCTCTTTCGTAAGTGCGTTGTCCCATTGTTGAGCCAGCTTCGCTAATGATACCGTATCGCGATTGGCTGAAACGTTCTCACGAGAATTTTTAGCGTAGGAAGTTATCATCACGGGCCCGGATTGCTGAAAGAAACGTTGAAACTCATTGCCCTTGAGCAGTGAGGCTTTCTTTTTGTGTCGGTCGTGTTGTTCTCAAAACTTTTCTCAGTGAATTGGGCCGCGGCTGCTAAAGACACCGACTACAAAGTGTGGGCAGCTGAGGAAAGCTGAACGCATTCGTAGAGTAAGTCGCACGTGCAACACTGGCAGTATTTATGGCACGCAAAGACTCCTCCATCGCGTCTACTGCCGCTTTTTTAAGTACCGCCATCTATTGTTCGACGACGACGCCCACTTCCGGAGCTTCCGGAAGGAAGTTCTTGAGCCACTTCCTTCCGCTTTTTCCTTCCATCTTGTTTCTGCGCACGCATGTGCACACGCGAGAAAGCTCATATTTGCTTCTCCGTTTCGCAAGTGTTGTTGTTTTGTGGTTCGTCGTAAAGTGCCTGCCGCCGAGCGAGTTTTCGCTCGGCGTTTCTGCGTCGCGAGGGTACAGTGGCTAGAATGGGGAAGTGTGACGACCGGCGAGCGATTCCTATGGGAGGCGCTGAAGACTGAGGAGAAGGAACCGCGTGGGGGCGCTCGCTCCCGCATTCACGTCGCTGAAGCTCTGCCGCGCCGAAAAGCCTGCTGTTTCTCTTTGTTGAGTGACATGTGCGTGCGGTTAATTTTACGGATCTTCGCGCAATGTTCGCCCCCCGTCCTTTGTAGCCATGCCGCGGAGGCAGAGTCACTGTTTTGTGCCTGGGTGTACGCCAGGCTTTAAGTCTAATAAGACTAAACCGTCCTTGTTTGGTGTACCGAAGGACCCAGCCTTGCTCGCACAGTGGCAGCGCGCTATTCCTCGCGCCGACAAGAACTGGAAGAAAATTGTGCAGTGTGCGGACTCCACTTCCACGACAGGTTCATTTCTAGATACTATGAGCACACTGTGAGCTCGTCCGCATTGACAGAACCAGGCCTGTGCTGCTTCCGAGGAGAAAGCGCTCTACAAGGACTGAACAGTATGCCCTACCGAGGAAGAAACGTGCTCAAGAAACTGCCTCATCACTAAGTGCTGAGAACGCGATCGACAGTGTTGACATGGACAGCGATTCGTGCATGCCGTTTGACAATCTCGCCTTACCGTCGCCCTCGTGGGGAAAACACACGTTCAGTGCAGGGGCGTACCCAAGGGGGGGTTGGGGGGTTGAACCCCCCCCCCCTGAAATTTTACAATTTTGCTTGGGTGTACCGAAGGACCCAGCCTTGCTCGCACAGTGGCAGCGCGCTATTCCTCGCGCCGACAAGAACTGGAAGAAAATTGTGCAGTGTGCGGACTCCACTTCCACGACAGGTTCATTTCTAGATACTATGAGCACACTGTGAGCTCGTCCGCATTGACAGAACCAGGCCTGTGCTGCTTCCGAGGAGAAAGCGCTCTACAAGGACTGAACAGTATGCCCTACCGAGGAAGAAACGTGCTCAAGAAACTGCCTATACACGCACACATACAGATGCACGCACGAACATACATAATGTATGGTTGAATCCCCCCCCCCCCCCCCCCGAAAAAATATCTGGCAAGGCCCTTTTTCGGACGAAAATTGTGCAGTGTGCGGACTCCACTTCCACGACAGGTTCATTTCTAGATACTATGAGCACACTGTGAGCTCGTCCGCATTGACAGAACCAGGCCTGTGCTGCTTCCGAGGAGAAAGCGCTCTACAAGGACTGAACAGTATGCCCTACCGAGGAAGAAACGTGCTCAAGAAACTGCCTATACACGCACACATACAGATGCACGCACGAACATACATAATGTATGGTTGAACCCCCCCCCCCCCCGAAAAAATATCTGGCAAGGCCCTTTTTCGGTGCATCTCCTCTGACTGTTGGTTACTATGTGTGTGAACCCAGAAAGACAAAAGCATCTTGTTCGCCAGGAAGTTGGTTGTTTTCACACAAGAAGAAAACGGGGCGAAGCAAGAAGTGTTTGTGGAAGGAGTGCAGATACTGCACGATGGGCGCGACAACCCTGCCTCACTGTTAGGGCAGGTAGACGCTAAGTGTGTACCCAGGGGCTGGAACTCTTGAAGAATTTCCGTTTGCCGTCGGCAAGGAGAGCTACATACGTGGTCACTGGTACCGTAATATGGAGGTCAAAATGGCAGAGAACTACGCAAGAGAAGAACAATGCGTTTCGTGCAAGCATCTCAGGAAAGGCCTCATTAATGAAAGATCTGCGCGGAAACAACGCAGCCTGACTCGAGCTGTTCGTATATCATTAAAGAGGAGGGCGTAAACACAAGCTATTGAAAGATTAAGGGCCAAGCTTTCGCGGTATGAAAACACTATGCAGAAACTGAAACAGCAAAATGAGGAGCTCGAAGGAAACGTCCTTGAAACACCCAAGCTTGTCATCATTCAGTGTTTTCAGGGTGCACGACGTAAGTCGGCAAAGGGAATGAAGTACAACCCAGATTGGTTAGTTGAATGCATGATCATGCGAATGAAGAGCCGTCAGCTGCTTTATCATCAGGTTGGTTATGCAAGAGCCTAACCAAGCAGATGATAAAGATTTTTTTCATAACGCGCCTCCACTTTTACACGAAGTCGCTGAACAAGGAACGTGCATCTACCCGCGAGAGAAAAAAAAAACAAAACATCTGAAGTTTAGCCGTCTGACATAAACATTCAGGCCACATGACTGCTTTCTAACCTGTGCGACTGCATCTGTGTGTTTTTCTGTTGTGTTTGGACAAGTAACAATAAAGTGTATTACAATAAACAATAATACAATAAAGTGTCCACACTCTTCTTTTCATTAAGAGTTGTTTAATAAATCTAAGGGCGAACTAAACTATTGCAATCACAAGAATCCAACATCCTGTTGATCGCGTTTAGCTGAGGGCATTCCGCATCCGTGCAAGCTTCAGCCATCTGTTCACGTCATCGTAGCATTACATATCAATGAGCTACAACATGCTAAGTGTGTAGCCACACTAGCGAGAAAAAAAAAAGAACGCTAAGTGGAATAACAAAACGCGGCGATACACGACCTTGGCAACGCTTCTGCTTCAAGCGCGCGACGTGAATACGGGCCGCAGCGCCATCTACCTTGTTCCCTGCAAAACGGCACGACCGAGTGGGCGCGCTCATCACACTTCCCCATTCTAGCCACTGTAGCGAGGGCATGGGCGGGCATCAGGCGGGCATCAGGCGGGCATGGGGCAGGTGCATCAACTGGAAAAGCAGCATAAACATCATGGCGGCACTTCGGCTTCCGCTATGCGGGGAACCGGTGTAAAGGGAGAGGGGGCGGACGAGTTGGCTCTACTTAACCTAGCCGGCGGAAAACGCATGGAGGGGCTTTAGCAAAGACTAGCATCTTAACAAAAAAAAAAAAAAGAGGCAGCTTCGGACTTGTGGTGCCAACCCTAATAGCGAAGCTGGACGGCCTTGCATTTCTTTCTTTCCTGTCCTTTTTTAGTCTCTTTTCTGTGTCTCTTTCTATCTCTTTCTGGCTCTTCTTTCTCAATTCCTTTCCCTCTATTCCTTTTTTTTTTCTGTTTCTTTTTCTTCCGCTTATCTGTTCTAGGCTTCCTTTTTTTTTTACTTTTCTGCGAGAGGCGTACGTTGCATAGAAACGCCTACATTGCACATCCATCGTGTCAACCGCAATGGGAGTGCTGGCCACATGCCTCATTATCCGCCAAATTGGCAATACCTACAAAAAAAAAAGGACAACTATCCTAATTTCTCGAATGTACGTCGCCAAGAGCAAACTGTCTTTATATTCAATCCTCATGTGAAGAAGATGACGAAGAAAGCGCGCGCCGGCCTAGTTATTGCGTTCCACGCACTTCACGATGACGATAGTTTTATGCGAACGCTCTGAGGAGTTACCTCCGGCTTAAACATCTCCGCTGTTTAAAAAAAAAAAAAAGCTGGAAATTGGGCTGTTTGAATTGGCTCATTTCCGATGTAATGGTGTACGGAAAGAATGTTAGAAATGTACAGACACGAACACAAGTGGACAGCAGTAGAGGATGGCGAATACCTTTTCTTTAAACAATGCATTCTCGAAAAGGTCCGAACTGCCATTTTGAGTGCTGTCAAGCACACATTTTCCGAGCAATCAAGTTCTACTAGCGAACGTGTTGTCAAAACCACATTTAAATAATTAATGACTGGCACATGCCTTAAACAAGGAAAATCATGCAAAAAATTATTCTAATAAGAAATTTCCATTCAAATTGCAACGAAATTCAACTGCAATAAAGTCCAGTTGCAAGAAATACGAGAGCATCTAAATTACCTATCGTATGTTACAGCAGCTAAATGCAGTTGGCCAGCGCTGAAGTGTACAGAACACTAGATGCTCAAGCGGAAAGGCATCTATCTCTTGCAATTCAGTATGACACATCCAGATCAGTACACTAGAAGCAATCATTGATCAAATATGAATTCTGTGTTCCCTCCGATATTGCTCATTATCATGCCAGTACGAGACTACAGCAGTTTCAGCATACCAACTGTGCAACATAGATTGGTCCCTTTTAAGGTAGCCAATAGTATTCACTTGTTACTCAACCTAATGAACAATTTCGCATATCTGCTAGTAAGAATACGCAACAACGGCGCAGGAAGCGTGGTTCCATCCTTGTCGTTAAGAGACCCATACGTTCAAAAATAAAGTTCACACCATAAATAAATGTCATTTGCACTACCCTAATACTGCATTTGTAAGATTCCAATGTGCACTTTGTTTCGACTAAATGTAGCCCTCAAATTTGTGTGTGTTACAGTGGGGCTCAAAAGCGACATCCGCATCAAGCTATATTTTTCAATTTTCCTGATGTAGTTACCTGCGCGTTATTAGGGGCTCACTAGAATCGTGCAAACAAGGTAGTATTCAACCGCTTTCTATACTTCACACTCCACTTCTATTGAAAGCAACCAGGTGGCACTTCCACAGTCGGCAGCAGTAGCTGGGTGAGCTTTGAAGGTTGGGAGGCGGCCAGCCAAATTGCATACCGTGGCTGCTTCCTATGCATGCCTTGAGAGCACTGGGCGCGGCGTGTTTCTGACTACCTGTCTGCAACGTGCGTGCACACTTCGTGAGTGAGGCACCTCTACCGCATGAAACGCAAGTTTGGCCTCTTTTGCACCCCTCCCAGCACGAAACTCGCCCACAGACTGGGCAAAACAAGCACGGGAAAAAGTGCAGAAAAAAAAGAGGAAGCACAGTATGGCGGAGAAGTCGACGCTGGCCGTCTACCGGTGTCACAAGTATTGGTATGGTGCACCTGTACAACTCTCTTGGGAGTAAGCTACTACTCTTTGAAGCGAGAGCTGGTGCTCTGTACACTTGTGCGGCTCAGGATCATAATGATGCCAGAGATGTGCAGGTGTCGGGTGTGTGAAAAGGAAGACGAAACCATTGAGCATGTGGTTCTGCGGTGCGAAGCCATTGACCCAGCGGTCGCGAATGGTGCTCCTCAAGAAACTGCTCTGGGCTTCAAGCAGGCTATTGGCGACGACGGTCGGTGTGGTGTAGATAGAGCCACAGTCGCAGCGACGAAGGAACGACTCGAGTGCTGGCGAGCGGCGGTTGCGGCGAGACAGCTCCGACTGTTAAATTATAGCGGTTCTCTTTATTTTCATTCTTTTTCCTTTGTATTCTTTTAGTTGTTCCTAACTTTTATTTTACTGTACTTGATAGGCAGTAGAACGTCTTGTTGGCTGGGGCGTGGTTTTTACACCCACCTGATTCAAAGGGTTGGCCACATTATCAGCAGCAGAGACAACCGTGGAGATTCAGCAAGAAAACGAAATTGCAAAACGATCAAGATTAACACACAGAAGATATAGATAACGACAGCCAGTACATTAGAACACACATACAGGGCCAGTTCCCACACGTGCGTTTATTTCCAGTTACTGGGAAGCAACGTCTTTAGTGGAACCACTCCCGCAACCATGTGCCATGCCATACAATTATGTATGCAGACATGTGGTTGGTTTGGAAAACGCGTAATGTAATAGTCGAACAGTTAACATGGTCACATCAGACGTACGATACATATTCCAAGTCGGTGACAATATGTTTACTATGTTATGACCATGTTCCTTATATAACAATTCATGTCACCATTCTAAAGTGTGCCCGAGCAGACTCAAAGTTTTGCTAATTGTGCAGAACCAAGTGAGTCAAGCGCGATATAAATGATACAACTATGACAATTTTCAAACATTTTATTTCGAAAATGGCCCGGTAAAAAAAAAAGGACAGCTCGAAAAAGTCTTACAGCATTAAAAAAAACACCTTGTTGAAGTATAGCAGTTGTACCACCATCACCAATATGGACATTTCCGTGGCATAATTCGCGGCGTACTGTGGAAGGATCTAAACTGTTGCTGCTGCCCTCGGTAAACACACACGCATGCAGCAAAAGAGCTGCCCTGTATAAACATGCGAAAAAGACCTGTGGTGACGAGCACAATAAACATAGGACGAGAAAAACAAGAAAATAAAAAAGCCTTAAATACGTTAATATATATATATAGTATGTATAGACCTTTTCTTTAAAAAAAAAATGCAAACACCGCCACTTGCTCTTGAGAAAAAAAAGAAAGCCAGTTAAAAAAAACTGCCAAGAAGTGCTCGTTTTTCCTCTCCCCATTTCACTTTTTTTTTTGCTTATTTGGAAGGCTGAAAAATGGCACTTTTTGATTATGAGATGATTTGTGTTTTGTCGACCCCTTGCACACACCCCCCCATAAAAAAAATGCATGAGTAAAAACAAGAAGTGCTTGCCGATAGTTTGAGAGATACAGGGGGCCAAGAACACCAAGCAGATAACCCATGCTCGGTACTCCACATCTCGCCAATTCTGCGCAGTGTAGCGAAAGCTATACAATCGCTTCCAGCCAACTAAAGAAAGGGATCCTCTCGTGTAAGGACGCGATCGGCGTCTACGCCTTCACCGACTGAGGAAAGGAACCTTTACAGAAGGACAACTGGCAAAAAGCCAATTCCTTTTACTTTCACAGGTAACCCGCAATCTGGCTCTCGTTACGCTGATAGGTTGGCTACCCTTTGCAATAGGCTGGCTACCCTTTTGCCTCGGCTGTACTGCGTGGAATTGGGGAGTACAGCAGCCCACCCTCTGTGCCTGTGGTGCGAAAGAAATGCGACCACGTGAAATGTCTTCGTCGTGGCTGCGAGTACAAATCGAGGAATGCACACGGGAGCTGCTAAAACAGCCCAGGCCAAAAAAGCGTGTCACGAAGCGGCCCCCCTATGGGGCACCGCAGCTAATAAAGTGCGATACGTGGTCCTTATAGTAAATAATGTAGTATACAAAGTTCTTGTACTGCTTGCCTACTTGCAGCATTGCGTGCATGTTGCGGATGTAACTGCGTCTGTGCAAATGCGATAAACAGGAAAACTTGGGAACACAAGCGGACAGTATTCGACGAGCTGCTATTCGTTCCGCCCAGTTCACAGTGTAGTCTCACATCTCTTCCGCATGTGCGTTCCTTCTATCAAGGAAACAAGGCTCACAAACAATAAAAAGTTAAACGAGGAAAGCACACTTTGCATGGTCTCACTATGTGGCACTTAGTGTCTCGGAGAATGCGACTGTCTCAGCTCACATAGTGCCAACGTATCTCGATGTTAAACCACAGCACTCGCCCCGACATAACAGCCAATGAGAACAGTTGTAAGAAATACTGCTGAGAATCAAACCAACGAAATAGTTCAAACTACAGAAAGAATGCAGTCAAGGCTGGCCGGATAACAGCACGCAATTTTTAAAAGCTCTCTCGGCAAAAAGAGTGCTGTTTCGGAGGTTTAAACTAGCCGGCATTGCTTATTATAACCAACCCACTTCAGCAATGACCTCGTTTTGCTGCCTACCGTCTAGTTCTATTAAGGTTTCCTTGACCCCCGACCGCATGTAACTTATAGGTGGGGTTAGTGGACTGCAAGTTGCGAACGAGTTATATGAGGCTATGCAAATTTCTTTCCACGTCAATGAAGTGGCTCTGAGAAGGGTGCAGCAAGAAGCATTTTGTCTGCATCACGAATACCGGTGCCTGTCACTGTAAAGTGCGACAAGAGCACGCGAAGCTGCTGCATTTGTGCCGAGGTAAAAGGCACTTGCGGTACTTGCAGTCTTGACCGCCGTACGTGGAATGATGCAATACTGAGAGTTTGTGAAAATCAACACGACGTGGTTCCAGCATACTGCCAGCCCCGCCACGCCAGTATGTGAAACTGCCATCGTGAGCTCGTTTTGCAGCATCGCACTGTTTTGCTTATTGATGTCACCAGTTTGCTGCAAGTATGGTTCTTCAGGGACAGGCACAAAACCACAACCTTTGTGGTGAGCAGCGATTGATTAAACGATTGCTTCGTCTGTTCCGTGAATTCGCTGTTAAAAAGTACACACACCACTAGGTGTGACGGCACGGGCCGTTCTCGATTTGAAAAGTACACGCGCCACTAGGTGTGATGGTACGGGCCGTTCTTGATTTGAATGGCGTTTCTGCCAACGTTCCCAAGTTGGCATTTCCTTTAGAGTTTCCCAATATTGAAGATGATCCATGCACAGCTGCATAAATACAGCCGACCAGCGGTGTCATCAGCATACTACTTGGCAAAAAAAAAAAAAAAAAAGTGCGTACGTTGTGCATTTCACAGTCGAAACAAGGAAAAGACCCTCCTCCCCCGTTCGTACGCTTTTCCGAGACTCCCGGTCATGCATGGGCGCCGGAGACACCTAGAAAACCGCGAGGGGTGGGGGCACAATCTACGGGCAAAAATATCAACATAAAAACGTTCCTTCTAATCCTACTCTCGCGAGGAGGAAGAAAACGCGAAGACATACAGTCGGCTACCAAACCTTACGCGTCGCAACGATTCCCGCGTCAAATGCGAATTTCTGCCGAGTTCAGGCATAATGTTTTCAACGCATCAAAATGTGTAGGTAGATGGCAACGATACCTCGAAATCGAGGCTACGATGCTGCCCAAGCTTCGTGAGATCTAGGCTTTTTTTTTTTTTGCGAAATCTCGACGTCCCTCGTACTTTCGCAGCCGACTGTACGGCACAGCTGCTCCTTACTCCCCCATTCTGTCTCGCACGCCTAAGTCTTCTTGTCCATGGTGCTAGACGTGCGCATCAGCGTGCTGGGTATGTGCACGGCCGCGAACTAACGTGCACGAATGCGTTTTGTGTGTGTGTGTCTGTGTGGTGCATCTGTGCACACCTGTGCTCTGCAACAGTGCTTTGTTCCTTAAACCAATAAAAGAAAAAAAAAAACAATGGCTTAAAAACGGGGAGACCAACAAGTAACAGGGGGAGATTTAAAAAAAAAAAAAAAAACGCGCCTGTTGCTAGGAGGAACTAGCTGCATATGAAAAACAATCATGCGGAGAGGAAGAAAAACAAAATAATGAAAAAACAAATGCGCATGGTGTGAAAATACGATACAGCTCCAAGCGGCGGGTGCTAGCTGATGAAGGCTGGTTCAATTTGTAGGAGAACTCCTGTTTTGTGAAAGAAAAAAAGAGAAAGTGGGAGAGCAAGAAATTAGACAAGGGTACAGATTACACTGAGTATTATTGACAAATAGAAGCAAAGGATGTTGGTACATAGACAATGAAAGCAGTACTGTGAGCTGCGCAGTTGTGTGCACCAGACACTTCATCATTTCAATGCAAATCAAACAACTCTCCATGGTAAGTAACCTAACCTAAACCAAACCCTACCAGGCAGGAATTCATTGTGTTCTCAGTGCACACATTTTGGAAAATGGACAGGCAAAGAGCGCTGGATCGACACAGTTGGCCCCATTTTCATTGACATTAAGAAACAATTAGTGGCAAAGGCAAAAACTGCTCCCTGCTACACAGCTTTGCTTATGACAAACTTCCTCCTTGACCTCTAATGGAATAAGCAAATCTGTATGCAATGAATGCATGACTAATTTTTTTTGTTATACGCTAGTCCAGGCACTTTTAATTATCCGCCACACCAATATAGTGCTAGCGCATAAGGTTGTTCGTTACAAGTATGGATTTGATTTGTCTGGTTGTTTTTTTTTACCGATACATTATGAAAACTACCAGCCGATTAAAATTTTAGTTCAAAATCGAAAAACATTTTGAAAATTGACCACTATATTTATAAAGTTGGCTTCCCTACAAGGCTGAGTAACCAACAGAAGATATCGTTCCAGACAGATTTTTTTGGGTACTTCATAAATAAGACCCACTGTATACAGTGCTCATGGATTGAATGCGACATCAAGACCTTTAGTATAACGACTGGTATGTGCAATTTTGCTCAAGATAACTGCACTGTGTCGGTACAAATATGGCCGCTAAAGGTAATGCTGGCTCTGATGCAAGTTTTCAAGTCGAAATTACTCTGATAGGACACGAACTGAAGATGGTGGAAACAAAGGTATTTATTTATTTAATTATTTACAGAATACCTGCATTGACTCGAAGGCATTATCGGTGAGGAGACAGTTTGAGTACTATGTGTTACATTTTTGCAGTAATGAGCAACAAAATACACAAAAGAAGGTTGACGTCAAAGTAGACAAGGTGAAAAGACAATAGGTTGAGATTCTCAAAGGTAACAGAAAGTTCGGAAAAAACTAGGACAATAATACATTACCATAAAAACAGTCAGGAATAAAAATCATGATTATCAGATACAGAAACGTATTTTTCCAGTCACAATTTCCAGTCTCGTACAGTTTGTGGGAAAAAAAGATTTGGAAAAATTGTTGTATGGTAACTGCATTTACATACCATACCTTCTTTTTTGAGTGGTCGTCATGAGGGGTACGTCCATCACTCAGTCCTAAGTTGCCTCGTTTCAATTCTGGAGCACTGTACCCCGAGCTTACGTGCATATTCAGCCATTGCTTACCCATTGACGAGCGTCTCCTCTCGTACGACGACAACAGTGCGCTTCTCGCGCACCACCTCGATCTTGCACTCGGAGCGCAGCTTGTCGGCCAGTGCCTCGTGGTCGGCAGGTAGCAGGTCGTCCAGCTCGAGGGACTTCAGGTCGCCCACCGTGCTTGTGGTGGTGGTGAAGTTTGACTCGTTCTTGGTTATCACCAGACTGCTGATGCCACTGCAATTGGGGAACATGCGCCAGAGAAGTGGGAAGCAATAAGAGGCAGATAAAATAGATGCTTGGGATTGTACTGTGAAAGCAGGCTGTATTCAGTGATTTGTTTAATGCGACGGCACGCTTGCCTCTTTTCATTTGTACAGATTTAAGGGGTACCGCCATGAAAATTTAGTTGTTTTTTTTTTTGCGTAAAATGAAAGACCAAGCCCTCAAGAGTCAAAAGCCTAAAAAATGTACTGGTATACACAAATGCACCCAGAAAATGTAATTACAGTATGTTATAAAAGCTAGTTTCAGTTCTTACTCTAACCTGACGTCATAACAAGGTATGAGCTTCTCGTCGTGTGCTCGGGCCAGATATCATGAGGTTTCCATGGCTGCTTTGTAATTACACTTGTAGTGAGGAAGAGAAAGAAGAGCTTCCGCGTCTGTTGTTGCTGTGCACGCGATCTACCTTCGGTTCTGCCGGTGCTATACCTCGACTGTTTAAGACGTCGCCGTCGCACATAAATCGTCGTACGACATCTGGTGGAGGTTGCTGGAATCCCTGGCCTCAACCTGGAACTTCGCAACCGAAGTTGCCAGCTGTTTTAAGCACTATGACCGACGCTGTTGATAATCAGCCTGAAGCCGCCGCCCCTTCCACCAGCTGCGGCGCCGTCCAGCGGCAACGCGACCCTCCGTCTTTAGCGCAGCAGGTGAGACTGACGCAGAAGACTGGCTTTCCATCTATGAGCGCGTCAGCGAGCACACAACAAATGGATGACCCGGCCAAACTACGTGCGGTCATCTTCTATCTCGCTGACGTTGCGAACCTCTGGTTCCACAATCATGAGCGTCAATTACAGACCTGGTCCGCTTTCAAGACAGCATTCACGGAAGTCTTCGGCCGCCCCACCTGAGAAAGCTCCGCGCTGAGCAACGTCTACGCCAGCGCGCTCAACTGCCTGGTGAGACGTACACCAGCTACATAGAGGATGTCGTGGACCTTTGTGCCCGCGTCGATTCCTCGATAGCGAAGAGGACCAAGTGAAGCATGTCCTCAAAGGCATCGAAAACGACGCATTCCAGATGCTTCTTGCGCGAAACCCTACTTCTGTCGCGGCCATCGTCACCCTTTGCCAGAGCTTCGATGAGTTGCGTCGACAAAGGGTCCTTGCGCGCAGCGCTGTTGCACCTGCCAACTCGCTCTCGGGTCTCACGCTTGCCGCCAACCCGGCGTCCGATATGTCCCTCTCCGGCAAGATAAGGACTTCATTCGTGAAGAGGTGGCGCGCCAACTCTCCATGCTTCCGCTAGGAGATCGCCCTGTACAGCCTGCCACACCTTTGGCTGATCCCATCAGAAGGGCCATCCGCGAGGAGCTTGCCGAGTCGCTACCTTTGGCTCAACCATTCGCTCCCGTAGCTGCACCTCTGACTTATGCTGCAGTCGCAGCGCGACCTGCGCGTCAAACCGTCGCATTTCCTGCCGCGATGCGACCACGAACATCTCCCCCTCCTTTGTCGCCCCAAGTTCCACCTCGAAGCCATTTTCAGAACCCCTGGCGCACACGGGACAACCGACCCATATGCTTCGCTTGCGGTTTCGCCGGCCACGTCGCACGCTTCTGCAATCGTCGCATGCCTTCTGCTCATCCAACTGTTGCAGTACCTGGATACGGCTACTCGAATGATGATACCGGTAATGCCATGCGTTCCAACCCAGACTTTTCGCCGCTACCTCGACGTCCTTTCGCCAACCATCGATCACCCTCCCCACGTCGTCGCTCGCCTTCGCCCTTACGTCGTCGCCAGTCGCCCAGCGAGGGAAACTAGCTGCTGCAGTTCCGCAGGCACGAACTGCAAGCTTCGCGACTTCTACAAGGCCTGCACAGTCGCCGCGCAATTTATTGGACGTTATAGTTGAAGGAACTGCCGCAATAGCGCTTATTGATACTGGGGCTGCCGTTTCTGTCATCGACGAGAAGCTTTGTAGAAAACTGCATAAGGTCACCACGCCGCTATCTGGCATGCTACTGCGCACTGCAAGTACACAGCATGTAGCACCGCATGCTGCGTGCACCGCGAGAGTGGTCATTGACGGCGCTGTATACGTTGTCGAACTTTTCGTGCTCTCATGCTCCCATGAACTCATCCTCGGTTGGGATTTCTTGTCGCAACATCGGGCCATCATAGACTGTGCCAGAGCCGAAGTGGCGCTTTCCCATTCTCTGGATCCGTACTGCCCGACCCTTCTGCAACTAAAGCCGCAAAGCTCACTGTTGTATCCAACACGGAAGTACCGCCCGAAATGTCGGTCCTTGTGCCCGTATCTTGCTCCGCCGCGACCGACGCCACCGTACTCTTTACGCCGTCGCCTATTTTTTTGCGTCGGAAGGCTCTACCTCTCCCGTTTGCCGTTCTCGCCACTGAATCCGGATTATCATCTATGCTTGTCTGCAATCCGTCTAAGCACCCCGTAACCTTACTGCGCGGAGAATCACTAGGTCGTGTTCAACCCATTGACCCAATTCACATTCTTGAGACTTCTGACGACACGCCCTGTTATCAGCTCGACGCCCTTACTTCCCAAGCATTGCACCTCACCATCACTGTCTTCGCCGTCGTCAGACGTTCTTGAAGCCGCCTTGGACGCCGATCTGCCAAATTTATACCGCCGCCAAGTCCTCGCCCTGCTTCAAAAGTTTCGGTCATCATTTGATTGCGACCAACCATCCTTGGGACGTACGGCGAGCATCACTCACAGCATCCACACTGGTTCCCACTCTCCACGCCAGCGTCCATACCGCGTGTCGGCAGCGGAACGCCGGGTAATTAGCGAGCAAGTCGACGATATGCTGCAGCGTGGCGTCGTTCGCCCCTCCCACAGTCCTTGGGCGTCTCCTGTGGTGCTAGTACGCAAGAAGGACGGGTCACTCCGCTTCTGTGTGGATTATCGTTGGCTGAATAAGATCACTCGCAAAGATGTCTATCCGCTGCCTCGGATAGATGATGCCCTCGACTGTTTGCCAAGGTGCAGAGTACTTCTCGTCTCTGGATCTTCGCTCAGGCTATTGGCAAGTGCCCATGGCTGAAAATGACTGCGAAAAGACAGCTTTCGTCACACCTGACGGTTTGTACGAATTTACCGTCATGCCTTTCGGCCTGTGCAACGCGCCCGCAACCTTCGAGCGTATGATGGATACAATCCTTCGCAACTACAAGTGGAAAAATGCCTCTGTATCTTGATGACATCGTCGTGTTTTCGGCCGATTTCCAACGCACCTCATTCACTTGGGTGAGATACTGACCTGCCTCTCCTCTGCAGGCCTCCAACTGAACATCAAAAAGTGCAGTTTTGCTGCCCGTCAGTTAACAATATTAGGGCACGTTGTATCAAAGGATGGTTCTTCCTGATCCCGCCAAGCTTCGCGCAGTCGCAGAGTTCCCCAAGTCCACTACTCTTAAGGTACTCCGCAGCTTCATAGGGCTCTGCTCTTATTTTCAGCGTTTTGTGCGCAATTTTGCAAGCATCATCGCGCCACTGACCAATTTGCTTACCGCAAGCAACGGCATCTCCGCGTGGTCAACCTCGTGTGACGAAGCCTTCGAGCAACTACGTCGCCTACTAATTTCGCCACCGATCTTGTCATTACGATCCCACAGCCCCTACAGAAATACACACGGACGCCAGTGCATCGGACTTGGTGCAGTCCTAGCACAACAAAAAGACGGCTACGACGAGTACGTTGTGGCATATGCCAGTCGCACTTTAACGAAGGCAGAAAGAAACTACTCCGTCACAGAAAAGAATGTTAGCCATCATTTGGGCTCTCGTCAAATTTCGTCATACCTCTACGATCACCCTTTTGACGTTGTTACGACCACCACGCCCTTGCTGATGTCGTACGACGATTTATTGTGCGACGGCGACGTCTTAAACAGTCGAGGTATAGCACCGGCAGAACCCGAAGGTAGATCGCGTGCACAGCAACAACAGACGCGGACAAGCTCTTCTTTCTCTTCCTCACTACACACTACTTAATATAATTAAACTTCTTTTACTTGAGCTTTGCTTTTCTTTAGTTTCAGGACTGGGACAGACAAACAGGCGGGTAAAGGTTCCGGACCGTGAGGGAATAAGGTAGACCAACTACCCACCCATTTTCTAAGCCCAAAAAGAGTCTGTAACAGCAAATCACTGCAAAAACAGCGCACAAACTGTCTGGCGGGGGAGTCCAGACCACCTTTGTCGTCATCACCGCCTTCTGATGACTCCTCCTTTGGTGACGTCGGGGACGTGGCAGCCGAGGAGGACAGCTCAGGCTTCTTCTCTGCCGTCTCCGTGCTCTCGGGCTTGGCTTCGCTGGTGGATGCGGCCTTGCTGTCGGCTTCCTTGGGCTCCTCCCCCTCGGTGGCCGACGCGGCAGGCGCTGCTGCCTCTACTTTCTCTTCTTCCTTGCCCCTTGGGGTTCCTGGGGCTGCGGGGGCTGAGTCGAGCCCCTTCAGGAAGGTCCACCTGGCAGTGGGGGGCACCATTCGCTTGGCCGACAAGGAAAATCGCTCGAACTCGCATGGCGAGCTCAGGTAGAAGCCCTCCCCGTCCTTGGTGAACACGAGACTGCATATGCCACTGCGTCGGGGCAGGGTGAGAAAAATGGCAAAAATTTAGTCATGTGTGCATGGTCGCGGGCAGCGACTAGTTACATATAATGCGTTGACACCGGCCCATTACTGCGCAGGTAACCTCTAACTATAACTTGCTACTTTTTCATTCGAGTAACTTGTAAGTGAAATGGTGTCACTTATTATAAAAGACAAGTTACTCCCTCACAGTTGCTAAAACGTATATGGTACATCCAATGAATACGACGTCTTGTTTATAAAATAAAAAGCAAAAAAAGCAAAAAAAAAAACCCTGCCAGGCCGCGTGGAAAGCACAGCACAGTCACAGCGAAAGCTGGAAGACAGTATTTCTAGAGCCCGTTATGAACTCTCTTGTGCCTACTAATACAAGAACACTAGCAACGTACCCACTATGCCACAAATCATAATTTTTGTGAAGTTGGGAAGCACCTACCACGATATTATTTGTCATTCTGTGGAGAAGCGAGGTACCATCTGTAAGGCAGTATGTGCACTTTGTTGATGCGACGGTTGATGATGATGAAGAATTATGGCTGAGCCCTCTGTAATGGGTTCGAAGGTTTAAATGACCTACTAGTTCCGTAATTTGTGTTGTGTGATGCCCGGTCATTATTTAACTCTCCACCACGCTTTAACATACGTTAATGTGAAAAGGAGAGGGAGAGAGGGAATTAACTTTATTGAGACCCTGAGGAATGGATCATGGGAGCCTTATGGGCTTCCTTGGCAACCAAAGAAGTGCACTTGTGAGCAGCCCACTACAGTGGAACCCCGATTTTACGACTTTGAGGGGACCATGCCAAAACCGCGTATAATCCAGGCGTCGTATAATCGAAAAACTAAAATAGGCAGTGGCAGACAGCTTTGCCCAAAAAGGGGGAGACCGCCTCAATAGCCCATGACACGCCCTGTGGTTCTCAAGGATGGTAGATGAAATTACTTTTGAAAATGGCAGCTATGGCAGCATTACTTGTTAATGAGGTGTGAGCGGGTCGTTATTCTTAACTTTAAAATATCGAATCCAACGCGCATCTTTCTCCCGATAAATCGAGCCTGAGAAGTGCCTGCACGTGAAAACGAAACCGAAACCGCGCCAGCAATAGCCTCCCGTCAGAATAGTCAGGACACAGTGTCATCGCCATCACATAATGGCGACGGAGCACGAGTTTGCGTAGGTATAGTGCCTAGAATATACTTTACTAGTGTGCCGACCGCCGAGCGTTCCAATGGGAGGACGCTGGCACAGACGGTGATGCCTTCCGCCGGACGCCACCAGACGGCGACACTCTTAGGGACATGCTAACCGAGCGGCGCATCAAGCCAAGCGCGCGCGTTGCACGCGCGTCGCTCAATTGCGCTTCGGATGGCCGTTCGTAAGCGCAGTCGGTTGTGA